>NW_025534257.1:0-239410 GCF_020615455.1 Coregonus clupeaformis
GGTTAGAACCATATGGTAACTATTAACAATACCTAGGGTTAGAACCATATGGTAACTATTAACAATACCTAGGGTTAGAACCATATGGTAACTATTAACAATACCTAGGGTTAGAACCATATGGTAACTATTAACAATACCTAGGGTTAGAACCATATGGTAACGATTAACAATACCTAGGGTTAGAACCATATGGTAACGATTAACAATACCTAGGGTTAGAACCATATGGTAACGATTAACAATACCTCCCCTCCATGTTCTCAGTGGTCAGTACATGAGACTTCCTGTCCCACTCCTCATCAGTGTGATGGACAGTTGCAGAGATGTATGACAGCGTGTTCATAGATCCCACAACCTGTTGTTAACGCCGCGTACGGGGGGTTAAGAGTCTGATCTTTGTACTAATCATTGTACTAATTTCTCCAGAGGTTTTTTCAATACGGCATGTTGTAGTCTGGTTCTAGATATAAGCCGACATCCTCAACCGTTGACAATGACTGCATATAGACAGCAATTATTTCTGTATTCAGCGCTGTGGTTTTCTTAATAACCAGAATCTGCATAATGTCACATTTGGTAGTGCTAAAACAAGACAAAGGTGATGGCTGGGTACGTAGCATATAGTACTCCATTATCTGTAGTGCTTGATATATAACACATGCAGACACACACACACACACACACACACTCCACACACACACACACACACACACACACACCTCAGAGAAAACACACATAGCCAGAGTTTGTATAAAGGCTTCTGTTCCAACGTTCAAATTAGCAATTTCTATTAGATGCCAGAATACAGATATGGGTCCATCTCCTTTCCATTATCCCACGAAAAACAATAAACAACTTGAGAGATGATGTCTTGTTTGCAATGAATCACACATGTTATTTGACCCCACAGTCCAGTTCGGTTGGTCACACAGTTCCAGGGTTGGATAATGAAGACAGACTCCAAGATGCTAATGATGACAAAGTAAAAAAAAAAAAAAAAAACAGCTCAAGAAATTGTCTAGTAAAAATGGGAAATAAAAGGATATAAGCGGTACTCTGTTCACGGATCACACGGTCCTATTCACATGGTGGAAAACTGTAGCTCGACTCCTGTCTCAGCCACCTGTAGCAAATCATTGACTGCCGCCATATTCCCCAGTTAACCCCTTAAACGCTGGTTCTAATTGGTGGCTAGCAGGTGGGCACGATAATACAAAATAAAATGGGGTTTCCATAAACATATTTCCTTTTCCAAGTAATATTCTATATACATTTCTTATACAATTCTTATACATTTTATTTTCCAACAAAATTGCTCTTACAGTTTGAAAAGGATCATTTAATCAAAACTTTACAATCAAACGGACATAGGCATACTCCATATTCAGTTACATTTTTGACCAAGATGTAATATGAGACAAGTGTTGGAGCAGTATGTGTGTTCTCTCATGTACTTTAAGTATATTGTGATATACTGAATGTACTGTGATATTGATGTACACTGAGTGGACAAAACATTATGAACACCTGCTCTTTCCATGGCATAGACTGACCAGGTGAAAGCTATGATCCCTTATTGATGTCACTTGTTAAATCCACTTCGATCAGTGTAGATGAAGGGGAGGAGACAGGTTAAGCCTTGAGACAATTGAGACATGGATTGAGGGTGAATGGGCAAGACAAAATATTGAAGTGCCTTTGAACAGGGGTATGGTAGTAGGTGCCAGGTGCACCAGTTTGTGTCAAGAACTGCAATGCTGCTGGGTTTTTCACACTCAACAGTTTCCAGTGTGTATCAAGAATGGTCCACCACCCAAAGGAAATCCAGCCAACTTGACACGACTGTGGGAAGCATTGGAGTCAACATGGGCCAGCATCCCTGTGGAACACTTTCTACACCTTGTGGAGTCCCCCATGCATTGACAAATTGAAGCTTCTCTGAGGGCAAAAGGGAGGAGGAGGGAGGGGGGTGCAACGCAATAGTAGGAAGGTGTTCTTAATGTTTTGTACACTCAGTGTATATAATGAATGTCCACTAGTGACTAACACCATCAAAATTAAAAATACATTTAACTAAATGAAACAATGACAAAATTCAAGAAGTTTAAAGGTTAGAATCAAGAAATTCATATTTTTTACAATCAAAATGTACATTTCACAATATCCCAATCATATAATAAAATTATTTTTGCAATATCCAAATCAAATTCATTTTGCAATATACAAATCATACATCCAATCAAATTCTTTCAAGAGGTTTCAAATTCAAGAGGTTTCGAGGTTAGATTCAAGAAATTCCATTAATTTACATAATAATTTCATTTAGCTATATATCCAAATAATATGATGAACAACAGAGGGTTTATACTTGTACGCAATCAATCAAAATTCATAATCAAAATAAAATACACATTTAAAATGTATATTCTGATTTTAGACATGTCTTGAGAAGAAAAAACTAACAGTAGTAGTTTTTGAGGAAGCTTTCATACAATTAGATTTCATGTGGCATAAACCAAAACGCTAATTATCAGTCAAAAGCATGAGTCAAAGCCTCTATTCCCTCATGGTACAGTACACCAGGTCCTCTGACCCGGGAAAATGTATTTCCACAATGAGAGCAGTGGTAGAGCTTCTCTCCTGTGGGTGTCCTTTCATGCTCTTTCAGGTTCCCTAACCAGGCAGAACTACTTCCACACTGGGAGCATTGGAAAGGCTTCAGCGTGAATCCTCACGAAACCAGGACAAAAAAAAAAGACCATGATTGTTTGGATTTTCATTGAATGGTCTTTTGGAGGAAGCATTGTTGACATACAGTATGTATCTAAAAGCATAATTGAGAAATAAATCATAAAAGTTGGCTTATTTGTGACACTTATCCAGGCCTCCTTTAAGACTCTATACTCTTGGAACTTTGATATGCCCGTCAACAATCTTTCATGCAAAGGACCATTCTATGGTTGAATGTTCATGAAAATCCCCCAAAATCATGGTCTTTTTTTTTTGTCCTGATTTGATGAGGAATCACCCTTCTCTCCTGTGTGTGTCCTCTCATGTGATTTCAGGTACCATAACCAGGTTTAAATGTTTTCACATCGGGATCAATGGTAAGGCTTCTCCCCTGTATGTGTTCTTTCGTGCTTTTTCCGATTTTCTGATGAGCCAAATGTCTTTGCACACTGGGAGCAGTGGTATGGCTTTTCTCCTGTGTGTGTCCTCTCATGCCTTTTCAAGTTTTCTAAATGGGTAAAACATTTTCCACACGGGGAGCAGTGATAAGGCTTCTCTCCTGTGTGCGTCATCTCATGCCTTGTCAAGTTCCCTGAATGGGTAAAACTCTTTCCACACAGAGAGCATTGGAAAGGCTTCTCTCCTGTGTGCATCATCTTATGTGTTTTCAGTGTCCCTAAAGAGGTAAAACTCTTTCCACACATGGAGCAGTGATATGGCTTCTCCCCTGTATGTGTTCTTTCATGCGCTTTCAGATTCCCTGACAGGGTAAAACCCTTTCCACAGTTGGAGCATTGGAAAGGCTTCTCTCCTGTATGTGTTCTTTCATGATCTTTCAGATGCGATGACTGGATAAATCGCTTCTCACACTGAGAACATTGGAAAGGCCTCTCTACAGAGTGTGTTCTCTCATGTGATTTCAGGTGCCCTGATGATAAATATTTATTTCCACACTGGGAACATTGGTAAAGCTTCTCTCCAGTGTGTGTTCTTTCATGTACTTTGGTCTCTCCTCTGGTCTCTCGTCTCTCTTCTGCCAAAGACAAACAGAAATAGTATTTGGTTAAACAGAGAGACCTGAATTAAACCTCCACGTGATAACACTGTCTCCCTATGAGGTGTAATCCAGACTAGATCCCTCATTATAAAAGGGCAAGTTTGGATCCGGGATGCTGATTGGTTGATAGCCGTTAGTTATTCACAAATAACAGTTCCAATTGAATTATCCCTACACAGCAATTGTCCCACAGCCCAGCCAGGCAATTGATGAACTTATCTCCACTGGAAAACCCCATATAGACATTATTACCCTGTCTTTCTCCACTAACATTTAGTTTGTATAAACCTTGCCATCTACCTCTTCGATATCTGCATCAATGAGAGTTCTTCCCTGCCATAGGGAATGAATGTGACCAGACACAGCAACTTATTCTGGGGCAGCCAGGTGAAATCAAGCATCATTATTATGGATATAGGGCATAGTCATATTCATATCAATAGAAAAAAGGTCAAACAAACGAAAATGTATCCAGTTTGCTGTCATTCCAGCTGCAGAGTTTGATGTGACTGTTAGCATTAGTTGGCAACTACCAAGGGAGAAGAACGTTAGCCAGCCTGCATAGCAACCATTTCTGTTTAGAACGAACAACCAGTGCGCTTGGCTAGAAACTATACCAATAGAACGAACAACCAGTGCGCTTGGCTAGAAACTATACCAATAGAACGAACAACCAGTGCGCTTGGCTAGAAACTATACCAATAGAACGAACAACCAGTGCACTTGGCTAGAAACTATACCAATAGAACGAACAACCAGTGCGCTTGGCTAGAAACTATACCAATAGAACGAACAACCAGTGCACTTGGCTAGAAACTATACCAATAGAACAAACAACCAGTGCGCTTGGCTAGAAACTATACCAATAGAACGAACAACCAGTGCACTTGGCTAGAAACTATACCAATAGAACGAACAACCAGTGCGCTTGGCTAGAAACTATACCAATAGAACGAACAACCAGTGCACTTGGCTAGAAACTATACCAATAGAACGAACAACCAGTGCGCTTGGCTAGAAACTATACCAATAGAACGAACAACCAGTGCACTTGGCTAGAAACTATACCAATAGAACGAACAACCAGTGCGCTTGGCTAGAAACTATACCAATAGAACGAACAACCAGTGCGCTTGGCTAGAAACTATACCAATAGAACGAACAACCAGTGCACTTGGCTAGCAACAGAAAATAAAACTAACGACTGGCTTATGTCCTGACTATATCCTCTGGTGGAAGGATGAAATAAAACGAATGTAATCAGTAAAATAATGTTTTAAATTAAAACATGTTGTTAATAAGTTTTTTTTTTAAGCAATAAGGCATGAGATCCCATGGGTTATTGTGAATGACACACTCTTAAAGACTGTTTCCCGGCTGTTATCCTATGAATAGCCCTTAGTTCTCATGCCTTATTGCTTAATTATTTTTTTTTGTCATTTAGCAGACGCTCTTATCCAGAGCGACTTACAGGAGCAATTAGGGTTAAGTGCCTTGCTCAAGGGCACATCGACAGATTTTTCACCTAGTCGGCTCTGGGATTAGAACCAGCGACCTTTCGGTTACTGGCACAACGCTCTTACCCACTAAGCTACCTGCCGCCCTAAATAACTGCTTTATGGCTTAAATGAAATAACCGAAATAGCCAGTTGTTTTAGAACATTTAATCCAGATCAAAATGATCCTTCCCTGTCTTGATTCTGTCCTCTTCATCATTTGAAAAGAAACTGAAAGGCAAGATCAGACATGAGTTGGTTGTAATAATAGGCGATAATGACGTGGTATCATAGATATTTCAAGCAGACCAGTCTGTCTTACCTTAGACTATAACTAAAAACATAATAACTGAAAAAGCAAAGGACAAACTAACACCATTGACATTTTAAAAACAAATGGTGTACAACTTATAGTCCCGTGTAGCTCAGTTGGTAGAGCATGGCGCTTGCAACGCAAGGGTTGTGGGTTCGTTTCCCACGGGGGACCAGTATGAAAAAAATGTATGCACTCACAAACTGTAAGTCACTCTGGATAAGAGCGTCTGCTAAATGACTAAAATGTAAATGTAAAAACTTTAAATTTCCTCTCATGTGAACAAAGCACTACAGGAAGAGATATACAGAAAAATATAATGGGAAGCGTTTGATCCATTAACGGTTTGTTGGTGGCCCCCACTCTTCGTAGCTTTAACAATTCCTACAGTAGTAAACAACATATAGAACTTCAGTAAAATGCCTCTTAAAAACCATACATCGGTTCAACAACTGCAGCGTTTTAAGACAGTACTCACTGATGTTAATCACATCTCCAGTCTTCTCTTCTTCCTCCTCCAATGTGACAGTAATCTCCTCCTCCTCTTTCACTCTTTCAACCGCATCGTCCTCTTTCTCTTCCTCATCTTCTTTAACAGTAACATCCTCCTCCTCTTTCACCCTGAAAGCTTCTTTCTCTTCTTTCACAGTAACATCCTCCTCCACTTTCACTGTAACCTCTTCTTTCACTGTAACAGCTTCACCCTCTGCTTCAATTTTGACAGTGACATCCTCCTCCTCTTTCACTGTAACTTCACCCTCTACTTCTATTTTGACAGTAACAGCCTCCTCTTCATTCTCCTCTTTCAAGAGAGCTTCTTTCTCCGTCCAGCAGACCTCCTCTTCTTTAGCAGGGGGGGAGTAGTTTAGTGAACTCATGGTCGGGGATGTTAGCTAGCTAGTCAGCATTAGCGACTAGCCTAATGCTACTGCTAAGTTATCCAGCCAGCTAGCTGGCTAACAACGTAAATATTAAATTAAATGGGGGTAACTAGTAGATATGACAGAAGTGTGTTTAAAATACAGTGGCTAATATACACCGAAAGTATCTAAAGCGCTCCAACGTTTTGGCTATCTTGGCAAACAAGCTACTGTATGGAAGTGGCTGGTGTTTTTTTTAAGCTTCCCGTCCACTAAATTATACGTCACACTCTTGCAGCGTCAATGAAAGACACAAATTGCAATCTGCGACTGGAGTGGTTAACGCAGTTTAGGAAAATATGTATTTTATTTTCAGACAAAAAGTTGATTTTTATTTTATTTTGTTAAGTAACAATATTATATGGAAAGGTACAAAGAGAAACATGTCTTAATCAGTGCAGATTGTTAATGAGTGAGAATTTAAAACATACTATACCACTGCATATTTACATTTAGGAAATCAGTCAAACAAACAGATAATATCACAATAAGCAGCTAGCTCTATACTGCTCCTACATGGTGTAACAATACATAATATAGATGTATATAATGAACAGACTAGGTCTATACTGCTCCTACATGGTGTAACAATACATAATATAGATGTATATAATGAACAGACTAGGTCTATACTGCTCCTACATGGTGTAACAATACATCATATAGATGTATATAATGAACAGACTAGGTCTATACTGCTCCTACATGGTGTAACAATACATAATATAGATGTATATAATGAACAGACTAGGTCTATACTGCTCCTACATGGTGTAACAATACATAATATAGATGTATATAATGAACAGACTAGGTCTATACTGCTCCTACATGGTGTAACAATACATAATATAGATGTATATAATGAACAGACTAGGTCTATACTGCTCCTACGTGGTGTAACAATACATAATATAGATGTATATAATGAACAGACTAGGTCTATACTGCTCCTACATGGTGTAACAATACATAATATAGATGTATATAATGAACAGACTAGGTCTATACTGCTCCTACATGGTGTAACAATACATAATATAGATGTATATAATGAACAGACTAGGTCTATACTGCTCCTACATGGTGTAACAATACATAATATAGATGTATATAATGAACAGACTAGCTCTATACTGCTCCTACATGGTGTAACAATACATCATATAGATGTATATAATGAACAGACTAGGTCTATACTGCTCCTACATGGTGTAACAATACATAATATAGATGTATATAATGAACAGACTAGCTCTATACTGCTCCTACATGGTGTAACAATACATCATATAGATGTATATAATGAACAGACTAGGTCTATACTGCTCCTACATGGTGTAACAATACATCATATAGATGTATATAATGAACGTCCACTAGTGGCTAACACAGTTCACAAATATTGATTTTGGATTAAAATATGTTGAATTAATCAAATCCTTTTCACAATCAGAACCTGTGTTTTCTCTGACATGGTGGAATAAAACTGATTGTAACATCCATGCAGTGGTGATGTTTTTCTTGGCAGGTGGCTTAGTGGTTAAGAGCGTTGTGCCAGTAACCGAAAGGTCGCTGGTTCTAATCCCCGAGCCAACTAGGTGAAAAATCTGTCGATGTGCCCTTGAGCAAGGCACTTAACCCTAATTGCTCCTGTAAGTCGCTCTGGATAAGAGCGTCTGCTAAATAATGTAAATGTAAAATGTAACAATTGATCAGTTTTGTCATCAGAAGAACGTCATCACACTTTCAAGGTTAGAATCTAGAATTGCACATCTGTCTAATCAAGTCAAGAGGTTTGAATGTTAGCATAAAGTAATACAAATTATATTAATCTATTCAGTAATTTAAATTTTAAAATATCAAAATCCTATAATGAACATCTAAGAGTTTATATCCAATTAATCAAAGTTCATAATGAAAACAAAATACTAATTAGATAAAATTCTAGTTTTAAATATTAGACCTGTGTTGAAATACACAGTGGGGCAGTGGTCGAAGGCACTGCATCGCTGTGCCACTAGAGATCCTGGTTCGAATCCAGGCTCTGTCGTAGCTGGCCGCGACCGGGAGACCCATGGGGCGGCGCACAATTGGCCCAGGGTAGGGGAGGGAATGGCCAGCAGGGATGTAGCTCAGTTGGTAGAGCATGGTGTTCGCAACGCCAGGGTTGTGGGTTCGATTCCCACGGGGGGCCAGTATGAAAAAAATAAAATAAAATGTATGCACTAATTGTAAGTCGCTCTGGATAACAGCGTCTGCTAAAAGAAAATAGATTTTTTATTTTAAATACTTTTGTCCCAAAACTATTACTTTTATTTGAGTATTTGAATGGTTATTTGTAAAAACCAAATAGTGTACCAAATTGTATTTAAAAGTATTTTCAAACGATTTCCTGGAATACTATTTGAAACCCTTTTCCAAACATATTTAAAATACCCTCAAATACTCTCAAATACCCTCAAATACTCTGAAAGCTCTAAAAGTTGGGGGGAAAAGGCAAATGTTTATAAACAATTACAGTGGGGAAAAAAAGTATTTAGTCAGCCACCAATTGTGCAAGTTCTCCCACTTAAAAAGATGAGAGAGGCCTGTAATTTTCATCATAGGTACACGTCAACTATGACAGACAAATTGAGGAAAAAAATCCAGAAAATCCCATTGTAGGATTTTTAATGAATTTATTTGCAAATTATGGTGGAAAATAAGTATTTGGTCACCTACAAACAAGCAAGATTTCTGGCTCTCACAGACCTGTAACTTCTTCTTTCAGAGGCTCCTCTGTCCTCCACTCGTTACCTGTATTAATGGCACCTGTTTGAACTTGTTATCAGTATAAAATACACCTGTCCACAACCTCAAACAGTCACACTCCAAACTTCACAATGGCCAAGACCAAAGAGCTGTCAAAGGACACCAAAAACAAAATTGTAGACCTGCACCAGGCTGGCAAGACTGAATCTGCAATAGGTAAGCAGCTTGGTTTGAAGAAATCAACTGTGGGAGCAATTATTAGGAAATGGAAGACATACAAGACCACGTGATAATCTCCCTCGATCTGGGGCTCCACGCAAGATCTCAACCCGTGGGGTCAAAATGATCACAAGAACGGTGAGCAAAAATCCCAGAACCACACGGGGGACCTAGTGAATGACCTGCAGAGAGCTGGGACCAAAGTAACAAAGCCAACCATCAGTAACACACTACGCCGCCAGGGACTCAAATCCTGCAGTGCGAGGCGTGTCCCCCTGCTTAAGCCAGTACATGTCCAGGCCCGTCTGAAGTGCATTTGGATGATCCAGAAGAGGATTGGGAGAATGTCATATGGTCAGATGAAACCAAAATATAACTTTTTGGTAAAAACTCAACTCGTCATGTTTGGAGGACAAAGAATGCTGAGTTGCATCCAAAGAACACATACCTACTGTGAAGCATGGGGTTGGAAACATCATGCTTTGGGGCTGTTTTTCTGCAAAGGGACCAGGACGACTGATCCGTGTAAAGGAAAGAATGAATGGGGCCATGTATCGTGAGATTTTGAGTGAAACCCTCCTTCCATCAGCAAGGGCATTGAAGATGAAACGTGGCTGGGTCTTTCAGCATGACAATGATCCCAAAACACACCGCCCGGGCAACGAAGGAGTGGCTTCGTAAAACATTTCAAGGTCCTGGAGTGGCCTAGCGAGTCTCCAGATCTCAACCCCCATAGAAAATCTTTGGAGGGAGTTGAAAGTCTGTGTTGCCCAGCGACAGCCCCAAAACATCACTGCTCTAGAGGAGATCTGCATGGAGGAATGGGCCAAAATACCAGCAACAGTGTGTGAAAACCTTGTGAAGACTTACAGAAAACGTTTGACCTGTGTCATTGCCAACAAAGGGTATATAACAAAGTATTGAGAAACTTTTGTTATTGACCAAATACTTATTTTCCACCATCATATGCCAATAAATTCATTAAAAATCCTACAATGTGATTTTCTGGAATTTTTTTTCTCATTTTGTCTGTCATAGTTGATGTGTACCTATGATGAAAATTACAGGCCTCTCTCATCTTTTTAAGTGGGAGAACTTGCACAATTGGTGGCTGACTAAATACTTTTTTTCCCCACTGTATATTAGATGTTTAAGTAAATTATCAATCAATTATTTATTAAAAGTGACATTAAATTGGCAATTTAACCACTCTGGAGAAATTCAATCACTCTCAAATTCATAGACAGGGCTATGGATGCAACACATGTATCAAATGAAAATAGCACTTGATTATCTGTAGTGATTATCCGTAGTGATTATCTGTAGTGCTCGAGAAATGACACACATATGAAACACACACACACAGAAAACACACAGAGCCAGAGTTTGAAAATTATATTTTTTATCACAGAGCGTCTTCATTCAAACTGACGTATTCTACATTTAAAGATGCACTAAGCAGAAATCACTCCGCCATTTCCTGATTACCAAAATTCTAGTAGTTCAACTAATTTCAGTTTATGTGAAAAAACAAGCAGTCATTGTGTAGAGAATCATTGTACCATCTAAACCGCTGTGAAATATATATTTTCCATAAACAAAAATATCTTATTTTCAGCTGTTTGAAGCTGGTGTACAAAACTGAAAGTAAAAGATGCATAAACTCAGAATGGGAAGCATAGAAAAGGCACACATAGAACATATCTACCGCTTCTTAGACTTGCTTTCAATGGGAATGGAACAAAAACACGTGCTCAGTGGTAAGGCTTGTCTCCTGTGTGTGCTCTCTCATGTCGTTTCATGCTCCCAACCTGGGTAAAACTCTTGCCGCACTGGGAGCATTGGTAGGGCTTCGCTCTTGTGTGTCTCCTCTCATGTTTTTTCAGGCTCCCCAACTCGGGAAATCTCTTTCCACACTGAGAGCATTGAAAAGGCTTCTCTCCTATGTGTGATCTTTGATGAAGTTTCTGGTTTTTTAATCTGCTAAATCTCATTCCACACTGGGAGCATTGAAAAGGCTTCTCCTCTGAATGTGTTATTTCATGATCTCTCTGGTTCTCTAACTGGGTAAATCTCTTTCCGCACTGAGAGCAGTTGCAAGGCTTCTCTCCCGTGTGTGTCCTCTCATGTTCTTTCAGGTGCCCTAACTGGGTAAATCTCTTTCCGCACTGGGAGCAGTGGTGTGGTCTTAATTGTTTGGCCGTCTCTGGCTCTGATTCCCCTGAAGGACTCTTCCCGCTGTCAGAGTGAGAGTCTGGTCTATCTCCTGCCAAAGATAAACATAGTATTTGGTTAAACAGAGAGACCTGAATGAAACCTCCACATGATAAAACTGTCTTCCTATGAGGTTTAATCCAGACTAGATCCCTCTTTATAAAACGGTACATTTGTATCCTGGGTGCAGATTGGTTGATAGCCGTTAGTTACTCATGATAATTGATGGGCAGCTTGGCAGGGTCGTGTTTCGGAGGACACATGGTTCTCAACCTTCGCCTCTCCCGAGTATGTACGGGAGTTGCAGCGATGGGACAAGACTGTAACTACCAATTGGGGAGAAAAATTGGTAAAAAATGGAATAACACACTCTTAAGGGCTGTTTCCTGGCTCTCCTCTCTCCACGTCATGCTTAACCCCTTACATGTGTGGGAATTGGCCTATATGGATAGGGCTACATTGAAAAGTTTCTTACAGAAGAAATATGGATGCAATTAAAAGGGAACAGTTTGGAGATTATGGGAAAATTATGAGACTAAAGGTGAGGACAACATGACGGAATGTTTCATGTGCATTTTACATTTACTGCATTTGTTGATAACGAAATCTGAATTTGGGGTAGGTACAACATAAAACAAATAAATTACAAGTGTTTGCGTGTGAGGTCTAACTGGTGTCTCCAAGTGGCCACACTCCTCTCTCCTACGTAATTTCAATGCATTTTTATGACTCAAAGAAGAGTCTTCAACTATAAGGTACTTTTCTGAGCTCTCCTAGCTGTGCCGTTGAGGACACTTGTAGTTGTTTTGTTTGGAACACAGCACTGCATCCTGCCTTTACACAACTAAATAGAGGGTACATGATACACAGTGTACTGCGAACGGCCTAGGCACAATTCCTACAGTACATAACCACATATTCATGTGTAGAACTGCAGTAGAATGCCATTTTAATAGCACACATCGGTTCAACAACTACATAGTTTGTGCCTCTGTTTTTAAGATAGAACTCACTGGTGTTAATCAGACCTTCAGTCTCTTCTTCTTCCTCCTCCAATGTGACAGTAATCTCCCCCTCCTCCTTCACTCCAAAAACGTCTTCCTCCTCCTCCTCCTCCTCCTCCAATGTGATAGTAATCTCCTCCTTCACTGCAAAAACGGCATCCTCGTTCTCTTCGTCCTCCTCTTTCACTCTGGAAGCTTCTTCCTCTTTTTTCACTGTAACTTCTTCTACTTCTCTTTGAACTGTGACAGCCTCTTCTTCCTTCTCCTCTTTCACGACAGTTTCTTGCTCTGTCCAACAGACCCGCTCTTCTTCGGCAGGCGGGGAGTAGCTCAGTGAACTCATTGTCGGGGATGTTAGCTAGCTAGTTAGCATTAGCCTAGTGCAACTGCTAATTTGACCAGCTAGCTACCTGACTAACAACAACGTACGTATGAAATCAAATGTGGTAAATAGTAGATACGACAGACGTGTGTTTACAACACAGTGCCTAATATAGATCTAAAGCGCTTTAATGCTTCGCTATGTTGGCTAGAAAGCTACAGAGGTGGCTGATTAACTGTTGTTGTTCCTGAGGAAGCTTCCCGTCCACTAGATAATACGTCACACTGGCAGCATCGCCTGAAAGACGCAAATCGCCATCTGCTGACTAGAGTGGGTAGCGCAGTTGGGGGAAATGTTAATTTCAGACAAAAAGTTATTTTTTCATCTATTTCATTAAATAATCATACATAAGCATGTGTTGATCTGTGCCTATTTTAAATGTAAAACAAACCAAACTACTGAACATCTGTAGTATAGTCCAACAAACAGATATTTAGTCAAACAAACAGATATTATCACAATAAGCAGCTGGGTCTATACAATACATAGATGCAGATGTACAGTCAGGTCCAAAATGATTGAAAACTCGGAGATTTGATTTTCAGTGGGGTCCAAAATGATTGACACCCTTGAAAAAGGTGAGTAAAAAATACTATACAAATAAATAATTCAAATATATCGTATGCTCAAAATAATGGGGATATTATTTTATTTTATACTAACACAATTGCTCAGACAAAGAGATTTTGTTCAACAAGTATTTTTCTTTTAATCCCAAAAAAAAATAATAATAAGGGTCAAAATTATTGACACCCCTGTGTTTTCAATACCTTTCAGTACCTCACCTTGCAAGCATAATGGCACTGAGCCAAAAGGTTTTATGCCAGTCAAGATGCTCTCAGTGGTGCAGCTGTAGAACCTTTTGAGGATCTGAGGGCCCGTGCCCAAATCATTTCAGCCTCCCTAGGGGGAAGAGGCGTTGTCATGCCCTCTTCACGACTGTGTTGGTGTGTTTGGACCATGATAGGTCCTTAGTGATGTGGACACCGAGGAACTTGAAGCTCACAAACCGCTCCACTACAGCCCGTCAGTGTTTTGAGGAGACGAGGAGAGAGGATGCGACGAATAAAGGAAATGCAATTGAGACTCTCCCAAGGACAGAGGAAGCAAGTATTTGACATTTTTAGACAGTGCCAGAGTGAGTGTGTGTGTGTGAGTGACTGAGCTACCATAATACCCACGGCCTGTCCAGCACCAACCTCTAGTCCCTACCCTCCAGAGTCTAGACACGTGTGGAGATCCGAGAGGGACCAAAGCGCTGTTATAGATCACTTTATATAATCAGATCCGTTCTATTTTCTTCAAAATGGTAAGCTAACAAGCCTGTGCGTTTTGCCATTTTCTTTAATAAAAGGTAGGCCTATAGCATACCCTCTCATACCCTCTCAAGTCGAGTCTTGGTTTTAACTTAACAGCCCTTCACTGACACAGAGGTAGGCTATTTAAAGAGTGCATGGTGGGTGGAATTTACATTATGGATTTATTATGGAACTTAATTGGTTCCTGCAAAGGCAGCGGCTACTCTTCCTGGGGTTTATTATGGATCCCCATTAGTTCCTGCAAAGGCAGCGGCTACTCTTCCTGGGGTTTATTATGGATCCCCATTAGTTCCTGCCAAGGCAGCAGCTACTCTTCCTGGGGTCCAGCAAAATTAAGGCAGTTATACAATTTTAAAAACATTACAATACATTCACAACAGATTTAACAACACATTAAGTGTGTGCCCTCAGGCCACTACTCTACTACCACATACAACACAAAATCCATGTGTATGTGTGTATAATGCGTATGTTATCATGTGTATGCATGTGTCTGTGTTTGTGTCTGTTCACAGTCCCCACTGTTCCATAAGGTGTATTTCTATCTGTTTTTTAAATCTGATTCTACTGCTTGCATCAGTTACTTGATGTGGAATAGAGTTCCATGTAGTCATGGCTCCATGTAGTACTGTGCGCCTCCCATAGTCTGTTCTGGACTTGGGGACTGTGAAGAGACCTCTGGTGGCATTCAACATGTCAATACCTCTCACAAATACAAGTAGTGATGAAGTCAATCTCTCCTCCACATTGAGCCAGGAGAGATTGACATGCATATCATTAATGTTAGCGCTCTGTGTACATCCAAGGGGCAGCCGTGCTGCCCTGTTCTGAGCCAATTGCAATTTTCCTAAGTCCCTCTTTACACATTGCATTTTAAATTTTTAGTCATTTAGCAGACGCTCTTATCCAGAGCGACTTACAGGAGCAATTAGGGTTAAGTGCCTTGCTCAAGGGCACATCGACAGATTTTTCACCTAGTCGGCTCAGGATTAGAACCAGCGACCTTTCGGTTACTGGCACAACGCTCTTAACCACTAAGCTACCTGCCGCCCACACGATTGAACAGTAGTCCAGGTACGACAAAACTAGTGCCTGTAGGACCTGCCTTGTTGATAGTGTTGTTAAGAACGTAGAGCAGCGCTTCATTATGGACAGACTTCTCCCCATCTTAGCTACTGGTGTATCAATATGACCAGGTCAGTCTCCTCAACTTGCTCAATTTCCACATTATTCATGACAAGATTTAGTTGAGGTTTTGCGACTGACTGCTTGACTAAAGAAATCTTGGTCGACCAACAGCCTATTGACCAAACAATTCAACCAGTCGACTAAATGGGGTCAGCCCTTTAGCTCAGACCTCAAAATGGCTGACTCTGCACCATGACAGTGAAGGCTGTAGAGCTGTTTATCCCGTGTCAGTGTGAAAAGTAGGGAATTAGCAGTAGGGAAACGGACAGATCAATAACGTTACAAACTCACATTGCGCTGTCAGAAAACGTCATCAGTCTTCAGTAGCTTGGCCGATGGTTTCATCGTTTTGATTCAGGTCTAGTGTGATTAGCCAACTTTAGGCTCTAATGGTACATCAACTGGCGAAAACTAGCCAAGTTAATTTACTTCTGTTGAAACGGGGGGAAAAAAGCTACAAAACATTTCCATTAGATACTGCTACAGTTGAAGTCAGAAGTTTACACATTTACATTTACGTCATTTAGCAGACGCTCTTATCCAGAGCGACTTACAAATTGGTGCCTTCAACTTATGATAGCCAGTGGGACAACCACCCAAAAAAAATGTTTATGGGGGGTGGGGGTAGGGGTAGAAGGATTACTTTTATTCTATTCCAGTATAAAAGCCAAATACATTTAAACTCAGTTTTTCACAATTCCTGACATTTAATCCCAGTAAAATTCCTTGTCTTAGATCAGTTAGGATCACCACTTTATTTTAAGAATGTGAAATGTCAGAATAATAGTAGAGAGAATGATTTATTTAAGCTTTTATTACTTTCATCACATTCCCAGTGAATCAGAAGTTTACATACACTCAATTAGTATTTGGTCGCATTGCCTTTGAATTGTTTAACTTGGGTCAAATGTTTTGGGTAGCCTTTCACAAGCTTCCCACAATAAGTTGGGTGAATTTTGGCCCATTCCTCCTGACAGAGCTGGTGTAACTGAGTCAGGTTTGTAGGCCTCCTTGCTCACACACGCTTTTTCAGTTCAGCCCACACATTTTCTATAGGATTGAGGTCAGGGCTTTGTGATGGCCACTCCAATACCTTGACTTTGTTGTCCTTAAGTCATTTTGCCACAACTTTGGAAGTATGCTTGAGGTCATTGTCCATTTGGAAGACCCATTTGCGACCAAGCTTTAACTTCCTGACTGACTTGAGATTCAATATATCCACATAATTTTCCTTCCTCATGATGCCATCAATTTTGGGAAGTGCACCAGTCCCTCGTGCAGAAAAGCACCCCCACAGCATGATGCTGCCACCCCCGTGCTTCACGGTTGGGATGGTGTTCTTCAGCTTGCAAGCGTCCCCCTTTTTCCTCCAAACATAACGATGGTCATTATGGCCAAACAGTTCTATTTTTGTTTCATCAGACCAGAGGACATTTCTCCAAAAGGTATGATCTTTGTCCCCATGAGCAGTTGCAAACCGTAGTCTGGCTTCTTTATGGCGGTTTTGGAGCAGTGGCTTCTTCCTTGCTGAGCGGCCTTTCAGGTTATGTCGATATAGGACTGTGGATATAGATACTTTTGTACCTGTTTCCTCCAGAATCTTCACAAGGTCCTTTGCTGTTGTTCTGGGATTGATTTGCACTTTTCGCACCAAAGTACGTTCATCTCTAGGAGACAGAACGGATCTCCTACCTGAGTGGTATGACGGCTGCGTGGTCCCATGGTGTTTATACTTGCGTACTATTGTTTGTACAGATGAACGTGGAACCTTCAGGCGTTTTGAAATTGCTCCCAGGGTTGAACCAGACTTGTGGAGGTCTACAAATGTTTTTCTGAGGTCTTGGGTGATTTCTTTTGATTTTCCCATGATGTCAAGCAAAGAGGCACTGAGTTTGAAGGTAGGCCTTGAAATACATCCACAGGTACACCTCCAATTGACTCAAATGATGTAAATTAGCCTATCAGAAGCTTCTAAAGCCATGACATAATTTTCTGGAATTTTCCAAGCTGTTTAAAGGCACAGTCAACTTAGTGTATGTAAAATTCTGACCCACTGGAATTAATTGTGTGCAATAATCTGTCTGTAAACAATGGTTGTAAAAATTACTTGTGTCATGCACAAAGTAGATGTCCTAACCGACTTGCCAAAACTATAGTTTGTTAACAAGAACTGTGTGGAGTGGTTGAAAAACAAGTTTTAATGACTCCAACCTAAGTGTATGTAAATTTCCGACTTCAACTGTAGAGGCTAGAGCTGAACTGGCTGTGGGAGCTAGCTAGCTATTTAATATGCCATTTAGCAGACGCTTTTATCCAAAGCGACTTACAGCCATGCGTGCATACATTTTTGTGTATGGGTGGTCCCGGGGATCGAACCCACTACCTTGGCGTTACAAGCGCCATGCTCTACCAGCTGAGCTACAGAGGACCACATAATATTTCTTTATCTTCAGACAGAACTTCAGTCGAGAGGGGATGAAACATTAGCTAACGTTACATGTCAGTTACACTACCAGCTCAGCACTGGGAATAAATACTATTTTTTATGTTAAGTCAACCTTGCCAGCTACATTAGTCAAATAAAGAGTAGCCAGTTTCTGCTCTGCTTACTTTTACAACTCGCAATACACAGGGACAGCAGCTGCAGACAGCAGCACCATGCTGGTCAGAAGCTTTGCCTTCACACAGCCTGTCCACATGCTCTGTGGTGTGTGTGTGGTCCTAAATCCAGCCGGCTAAACCCGCCAAACAGCCTCCACGACTGCTTTGAGGCGTCCGCATGGTCCTAAAGCACACAGATGCCATATTTCTGGATCACTGTGCAATGATAAAACCGCCTGTCCCCCCCACCCCCGTCCCCAGTGAAAGTTGCGGCCCTGCTCATTTGTGTTAATCAGATCTCAAGTCTCCCCCCCCTCTTTCACTGTGACAGTCATCTCCTCTTCCTCCTCCTCTTTCACTGTGACAGTCATCTCCTCTTCCTCCTCTTCTTTCACTGTGACAATCATCTCCTCTTCCTCCTCCTCTTTCACTGTGACAGTCATCTACTCCTCCTCTTTCACTGTGACAGTCATATCCTCTGCTTCCTCCCCTTTCACTCTCAATGCTTCCTCCCCCTCTACTTCCTCCTCTTTCACTCTCAATGCTTTCTCCAACACTCTCAATGCTTCCTCCAACACTCTTTCCTCCTCTTTCACAATGCTTTCTCCACCTCAATGCATCCTCCAACACTCCTTCCTCCTCTTTCACTCTAGCATTAGCGATAAATATACACTGAAAGAGTTCCAATATTTTGGCCATGTTTACTAGCAAGTTAAGGAGGTGGCTGACTAGCTGTTGTTGGTGTTGAAGAAGTGTCCCGTCCACTAAATTATACGTTACAATCTGGCAGCATCACCAGAAAGACGCACATCGCCATCTGCTGACTGGAGTGGGTAACGTAGTTGAGTACCAACTTTATTGATTTTCAGACAAAACATTTATTTTTCATTTATTTCATTAACTAATAATATTATATGGAAACGTACAAAGAGATCATGTCCTCATTGACCAGTGCAGATTTTTTTTTTACAAGTGAGAATTTAAAACATTCTAAACTACTGCACATCTGCATTTAGGAAATCAATCAAACAAACAGATAATATCACAAGCAGCTAGGTCTGTAACAATGTTCCCTAAAAACATACCACTTCTAGATGGAAGTGACTTTTCGTAAGAGAGCAGTTTCGCCATCTCTAACCCTTTTCCTAATCTTAACCTAATTCTCGTGACCTGCAACATTAATTATCCTAACATGCTGCGTAAGTTCTCCTAACCTGCTATGATAAAGTGACTTCTTGTCATAGCATAGGAGTCCAGCAGTGGAGGCTGATGAGGGGAGGACGGCTCATAATAATGGCTGGAATTGAGTCAATGGAATGGCATCAAACATATGGTTTCCATTGACTCCATTCCAGCCATTACTAAGAGACGTCCTCCCCTCAGCAGCCTCCACTGGAGTCCAGTAACAATACATAGTGTAGATGTATATAATAAACAGACTAGGTCTATACTGCTCCTACATGGTGTAACAATACATAGTGTAGATGTATATAATGAACATCCAGTTAAAAATATATATTAAATTTTTCAGATAATATGTTGCGTTTATCAAATCCTTTTTACAATCAGCACCGAAGTTCTCTGACATGGTGGAATAATACTAATGTGAACATTCATGTGGTTGTGAATGTTTTTCATGTCAACATCTTATCAATGTTATCAGAACAACATCATCACATTTTTATACTCCTTTAGCTTGATGACTAGTACACAAATTAACTCAAATGAATCGCAACGGCAAAATTCAAGAGGTTTTCAAAGTTAGAATCAAGGTCCCGTGTAGCTCAGTTTGTAGAGCATGGCGCTTGCAATGCCAGAGTTGTGGGTTTGATTCCCACGGGGGACCAGTACGAAAATGTATGCACTCACTAACTGTAAAGTCGCTCTGGATAAAAGCGTCAGCAAAATGTGAAATGTAAGAAATGCACATTCTATTAATCTAATTTTGTCATTTTTATTTATTTTTATTGAATTTTAAAACATACAATCTACCTGCAGTGAAGCCGCTCAACATTTACATTCCATTCAGTCATCTAGCAGCCAATCCCATCCAAAGCGACCCACAGGAGCAACCAGGGTCAAAAGACCGATCTCCCACCCAGCCAAATCAGGTACCCAAACCAGCGACCTCTCGGCCGCCGGCCCAAACATCAAGTCCCCCCCAGAAAAACCTCTCAACATCCTGGTCCTCAAATGAAACTGGTATACTTTCTTATTTATGCTATTTTTGTTCCTCCACAAGTTTTGATCCTAATCTAATTTAATAATTTACATTTTGCAATATCCAAATCATGTATCCAATCAAATTCATTTAGCAATATCCAAATCATATCAAATACAATAGGTTTCAAGGTTAGAAACAACAAATCCACATTCTATATAATAACTTGTATTTTGAAATACCAATATTCAAATCTATATTATGAATAATCAAAATTCATAATCAAAATACACATTTAAAAAAAAAAGATTTCAGATGTGATCATGTCTTGAAAACAAAAGGTAAGCCTGTTATTGAGTAAGCTTGATTTTATGAACATTGATTTTATGTGGCATAAACCAAAACACAATTTCCTAGTCAAAAATATAAGTCAGAACACTGCCTCGCTATTCCATCATGTGATTTCAGGTCCTCTGACCGGGAAAATCTCTTCCAACAATGAGATTATTGGAAAGGCTTCTATCCTGTGTGTGTGTCCTCTCATGCTTTTTCAGTGTCCCTAACTCTTAGGCATCTCTCCAGTGTATCTTCTTTCATGCACTTTCAGGTTCCCTACATTTCTAAAATCCTTTCCACACTTGGAGCAGTGGAAAGGCTTCTCTCCTGTGTGTGTGTGTCATCTTATGCGTTTTCAAGTTCCCTAAATGGGTTAAACTTTTTCCGCAGTGGAAAAAGGCTTATCTCATGTGTGTGTGTCCGCTCATGTGATTTCAGGTAGCCTAGCTGGGTAAATCTCTTTCCACAGTCTGAACAGTGGTAGGGCTTCTCCCTTGTGTGTTCTCTCATGCGTTTTCTGATTCCCTAACCAGGTAAACCTCTTTCCACACTGGGAGCATTGGAAAGGCTTCTCTCCTTCTCTTATGTGTGTGTCATCTCATGTGTTTTCAAGGTCCCTAACTGGGTAAAACTTTTTCCACACTGGGAGCAGTGGAAAGGCTTCCCTCCTGTGTGTGTCATCTCATGCATTTTCATGTTCCATGAATGGGTAAAACGTTTCCCACACAAGGAGCATTGGAATGGTTGTTCTCCTGGGTGTATTCTTTCATGATCTTTCAGATGCGATAACTGAATAAATCTCTTTCCACACTGGGAGCATTGGAAAGGCCTCTCTACTAAGTGTGTTTTCTCATGTGATTTCAGGTCCCCTGGTGAGGAAAATTCATTTCCACAGTGGGAGCATTGATATGGCTTCTCTCCAGTGTGTGTTCTTTCATGCAGTTTTAGATTCCTTGAGTGTCCAAAACCCTTTCCACACTGGGAGCATTGATATGGCTTCTCTCCAGTGTGTGTTCTTTCATGCACTTTTAGATTCCCTGAGTGTCCAAAACCCTTTCCACACTGGGAGCATTGATATGGCTTCTCTCCAGTGTGTGTTCTTTCATGCACCTTTAGATGTCCTGAGAGTCTAAAACCCTTTCCACACTGGGAGCAGTGATAAGGCTTCTCTCCTGTGTGCGTCATCTCATGCGTTTTCAGGTTCCCTGAGTGTCTAAAACCCTTTCCACACTGGGAGCAGTGGAGTGGTCTTGCTGGTTTGGTCGTCTCTGGGTTTGGTTCCCCTGAAGGACTCTTCCGGTTGAGAGAGTCTGGTCTCTCACCTGCTGAAGACAAACAGAGTATTTGGTTAAACAGAGAGACCTGAATGAAACCTACAAGGTTTAATCTAGACTAGATCCCTCAATAAAATGCATAATCTTCAAGACCCTGGTGCTTGGTTCTGGAGCAGCAAGGGGAACTTCTCCTCCCTTCCTTCAGCTATGCTGGATGCAAGAGATCATTATATATTTACGAGTTTTATTAAACCAAGATGTGCACAAGCAGACTGCAGAGAGACTGAAATGACTATTCTGCAAGGTTTGTAACAATGTGCCACCCTCCTGAGGGGAGGGCAGACCTAAATACTCTGGCCTTCACTGTTCGTTGTTTCATCCTTCCCTGCCCTGGGTCAAAACATTAAATCAAGGCTGCCTTGGGGGTTGAATAGACTATACATTTGAATCACTTCAGGACACCCATGGCCGATTTACCAATCACTAAGACCTTCTTTATGGTGACCTCTGTCCTTAAGAGAGGGTACCTGGAGGTCAAATTCCAATAATGATCAGAATAGCGTTCTTAACAACCCAACCCGAGCACCCTGTTCTGCCACCTCTGGTCTCTTGGCCCTCCCAACCCTACAGGAGGGCAGCGCCCGCTCAGCCCAGTCAAAGCTCTTCTCTGTGCTGGCACCCTAATGGTGGAACAAGCTTCCCCTAATGCAGTGCTTCTCAATTATTTTCTGTTGCGCCCCCTAGGAAGAAATAAACATTTCGCGCCCCCCAACTCTCCGCCACGACTGGAAATAGTATCATTTGTCTATGAAATTGTTCTAAGTACACCTCTGCATAACATTGTATCCTTATTAACATTAAAGAAAATAAAAAAATTAAAAAGAAATATAGATCAACTTACAACAAAGACGAACTTTATTAACATTGTTTTTTAGTCTGTAACAGAAAAGACTTAAAGTGCATCAATTTGCCTGAAAAAAAAAAATGTCAAGCCTTATTTAAACTGTAATTTTTTTTTGACCATTTGATACTGAAAAATAAAATAAAATATATATCAATAAATAATAATACATTCAAATTGATCAGCAACATTAACTCAGGAGCACAATATATGAAACACTTTGACCTATAAAACAAAAATGAATAAAACAATGTGCTGATTTTTTTTTGCAAAATGAGGAAGTTAGGATAAATGGCTACAATGAGCACGTTTTGCAGTGCACAGCTTTTCGAAGCGGGGTTTGAAGCATGATACTGCAACTCTCAGCTCCTGCTCAATGTTTAGCTGGGACCTGTACTTGGTCTTCAGTGCAGCAACAGCAGAGAAGCCAGTCTCACAAAGATAAGATGTTGCAAAAGGAAGAAGAATGCCCATGGCCCTCTGCCCTAAGAGTGGATACTGCCTCTCTACACTCAGCCAGAATTCACTCAGTGTCTGTGATGTGAACCTCAGTCTCAATGTGGAGTCGGACATCATATCAATGAACTGGTCCTCCTCTGCAGAGCTGAAACCAGTTGGAGCTGGTGCATTAAAAGCATCTCTCACCCAGTCAAATTGGGAACTGTTTTCAGGGAAGTACTTTTTAAAGAATCCCATCAGTGATGAAATATGCTCTTTACTATATGGAATCACTGAGGTGGCATCATAGTCAGTAGTGTCAACAAATTCATGCAGGTTCTCGAATGAATCAGTATTTCCTTCATGAAGTCGCCTGCCCCCACATTGCAAGCTTTCGAGTGAATGAGCTGATCTTGTCTGTGACCTGAGGGAGGTGTTTTTTCCCTTGAAGCTGTAGATTTAGTTCATTTAGCTTTCCAAATATGTCACTCAGGTAGGCCAGTTTTGCCAGGAAGTTCTCATCACTAAATCTTTCTGCGAGGTCATACTTGTGCTCCTGCTCCGAAAACATTCTTATCTGCTCTCTGAGCTCAAAAACTCGGGACAGCCTCCTTGCTTCACTGTGAAACAGCACAGCTTGATGTTCAGCTCCCATCTCCTCACAGATAGCAGAGAAGACCACTTTTTAGTGGTCTGGTCTTTATAAAATTGACTACACCTACAGTGGGGGAAAAAAGTATTTAGTCAGCCACCAATTGTGCAAGTTCTCCCACTTAAAAAGATGAGAGAGGCCTGTAATTTTCATTATAGGTACACGTCAACTATGACAGACAAAATGAGGAGAAAAAATATCCAGAAAATCACATTGTAGGATTTCTAATGAATTTATTTGCAAATTATGGTGGAAAATAAGTATTTGGTCAATAACAAAAGTTTCTCAATACTTTGTTATATACCCTTTGTTGGCAATGACACAGGTCAAACGTTTTCTGTAAGTCTTTACAAGGTTTTCACACACTGTTGCTGGTATTTTGGCCCATTCCTCCATGCAGATCTCCTCTAGAGCAGTGATGTTTTGGGGCTGTCGCTGGGCAACACGGACTTTCAACTCCCTCCAAAGATTTTCTATGGGGTTGAGATCTGGAGACTGGCTAGGCCACTCCAGGACCTTGAAATGCTTCTTACGAAGCCACTCCTTCGTTGCCCGGGCGGTGTGTTTGGGATCATTGTCATGCTGAAAGACCCAGCCACGTTTCATCTTCAATGCCCTTGCTGATGGAAGGAGGTTTTCACTCAAAATCTCACGATACATGGCCCCATTCATTCTTCCCTTTACACGGATCAGTCGTCCTGGTCCCTTTGCAGAAAAACAGCCCCAAACCATGATGTTTCCACCCCCATGCTTCACAGTAGGTATGGTGTTCTTTGGATGCAACTCGGCATTCTTTGTCCTCCAAACACAACGAGTTGAGTTTTTACCAAAAAGTTATATTTTGGTTTCATCTGACCATATGACATTCTCCCAATCCTCTTCTGGATCATCCAAATTCACTCTAGCAAACTTCAGACGGGCCTGGACATGTACTGGCTTAAGCAGGGGGACACGTCTGTCACTGCAGGATTTGAGTCCCTGGCGGCGTAGTGTTACTGATGGTAGGCTTTGTTACTTTGGTCCAGCTCTCTGCAGGTCATTCACTAGGTCCCCCTGTGTGGTTCTGGGATTTTTGCTCACCGTTCTTGTGATCATTTTGACCCCACGGGGTGAGATCTTGCGTGGAGCCCCAGATCGAGGGAGATTATCAGTGGTCTTGTATGTCTTCCATTTCCTAATAATTGCTCCCACAGTTGATTTCTTCAAACCAAGCTGCTTACCTATTGCAGATTCAGTCTTCCCAGCCTGGTGCAGGTCTACAATTTTGTTTCTGGTGTCCTTTGACAGCTCTTTGGTCTTGGCCATAGTGGAGTTTGGAGTGTGACTGTTTGAGGTTGTGGACAGGTGTCTTTTATACAGATAACAAGTTCAAACAGGTGCCATTAATACAGGTAACGAGTGGAGGACAGAGGAGCCTCTTAAAGAAGAAGTTACAGGTCTGTGAGAGCCAGAAATCTTGCTTGTTTGTAGGTGACCAAATACTTATTTTCCACCATAATTTGCAAATAAATTCATGAAAAATCCTACAATGTGATTTTCTGGAATTTTTTTCCTCAATTTGTCTGTCATAGTTGACGTGTACCTATGATGAAAATTACAGGCCTCTCATCTTTTTAAGTGGGAGAACTTGCACAATTGGTGACTGACTAAATACTTTTTCCCCCACTGTACAATGTCAGTCACTTAATTCAGAGTAAAGGTGCCTTGATGCCAGTGATTCTCTGTGTATAACACAGTGTGTCCACTCAGCATTAGGTGAGGCCTTCTTGATGAGTGCCCGAAGTCCTTTTCTCATCCCTGCCATGGTCTGTGCACCATCACTGCAAACACCAATGCAGTTCTCCCACTTTAGCCCATTCTCAGTCAGGAAGCAGTCCAGCATTTTGAATAGCTCTTCAGCTGTGGCTCTGTCTCTGACATATTTACAAAAAAGTATATCCTCACACAGGGAGTTTGTCATGTCAAAACGTACATAAGCGATAAACAAACAGTCTTTGTTGCTGTCAGTTGCTTCATCGAACTGTAAGGCAAAACGTTTGTCTTTGAGTTTATCTACCAGCTGTTCTTTAAGATCGTTAGCAATGTAATTTATACGTCTGGCGACAGTGTCATTGGACAGAGGGATAGTTTTTATTTTTGCAGCACTTGCGTCATCCAGCATGACAGAGACCATGTCTAATGCTGCAGGCAGTATCAGCTCCTCTGCTATGGAGTGTTTTTTTTTGCACTGAGCAATTTGGTACGCCACCTTATATGATGCCAACAGTGCTCGCTGGTTTACTGAAGTAGCATTCACAAAGCGGGACGATTGTTGGCAATATTCGGCACGTTTTTCGCTGAAAAAACTCAAGCGGCTTATCAGCGTGATTGGGGTGTAATGTCTTTAAGTGATGCCTTAATTTATTTGGCTTCATGCTGTCCGCTGCCAACATTTTTAGACACAGTAAACATACCGGTCTTTCCTCTTCTCCCACCGTAGTCACAGTGAAGCCAAGCGCTACATACGCTTCGTCATATTTCCTCGTCTTAGCTTTCGGGAGACTTACGTTTGTCTCATTATCTCCGTCTCTCTCCGCCTTTCTTTTCATCCCTGTTAGATATGTTTCCATGGTGTCTCTTAAGGGTTTGTTATCTGCACTTCATATCTCCTGCTCTGTGCTCTTGTTAGGTGCAAAAAAAAACTACTCCCTGCGGCAAAGAAAAGCATGTTCCCCGGGGTCACACGCGCCCCCCCGGCATCGCTCCGAGCCCCCCACTATTTGAGAAGGACTGCCCTAATGTCAGAACAGCAGAGCCCATCTTTTAAAAACGTCTGAAACCTCTTTAAAGTGTATTTTAAATAAACCGTCTTATCTTACTACTTTGTTGAGGGAAAATGTGTATTCTATGACTGTGGTATGTTGTCTCACCTATCTATCTCAATACGAATGCACTAATGTAAGTCTCTCTGGATAAGAGCATCTGCTAAATGTTTGAAATGCAAATGTAGAACAGCAGAAAGCATCATTACCGAGTGGCTGTAGTGTTTAAGTGATAATGCCAGAGAAGCCAGTGTTTGAAGGATATATTGGCACAGGTATTCTGGCTCGGGCCGGCAAACAGTGCCAATATATCCTCCAAAAAACACCGACTTCCAGGGCATTATCACTTTTGTACAACGGATTACCAACATATTAAAATAATGATTGACATATTTTCCATAAAAATGTTATTTTGATACATTTATTCATTCCATTTCATCCTTCCATGAGATCTAGTCCCGACACAAATCTAGGGTTGTTACCCAAGCCAATTAGGTTGCTAGGAGACGCGCCCCAATCGTTTATAGTCTTTTTGTTCTCTTTCTATGGACCCATTTGTTCGTTTTCAAAGGTCCCGTTGCCATGCTGGTTGGCAACCCTCTTATCCCTGGCTTGCTAGCTAGACAACTATGGCGAACACTGTCCCATCAAACAGTGTAGCCAGAACAACAGCAAAGTAACTGTATTTGCGTTTAAGCTGTTTGAACTAAAATACAAACGCAACATTTAAAGTGTTCGTCCCATGTTTCATGAGCTGAAATAAAAGATCCCCGAAATTTTCCTTGAACATAAAAAGCTTATTTACCGCAAATTTTGCTCAAGAATTTGTTTACTTCCCTGTTAGTGAACATTTCTCCTTTGCCAATATAATCCATCCACCTGACAGGTGTGGCATATCAAGAAACTGATTAAACAGCATGATCATTACACACCTTATGCTGGGTCCATTAAAAGGCCAATAAAATGTGCAGTTGTGTCGCAACACAATGCCACAGATGTCTCAAGTTGAGGGAGCGTGCAATTGGCATGCTGACTGCAGGAATGTCCACCAGAGTTGTTGCCAGATAATTGAATGTTCATTTCTCTACCATAAGCAGCCTCCAACGTCGTTTTAGAAAATATGCAGCCTCACAACCGCAGACCACGTGTAACCATGTCAGCCCAGGACCTCCACATCCGGCTTTATCATCAGCGGGATCGTCCGAGACCAGCCACCCAGACAGCTGATGAAACTGGGTTTCCACAACCGAAGAATTTCTGCACAAACTGTCAGAAACCGTCGCAGAGAAAGCTCATCTGTGTGCGCATCGTCCTCAACAGGGTCTTGACCTGACTGTAGTTCGGCTTTGTAACAGACTTCAGTGGGTAAATGCTCACCTTTGATGGCCACTGACACGCTAGAGAAGTGTGCTCTTCACGGATGAATCCCTGTTTCAACTGTACCGGGCAAATGGCAGACAGCGTGTATGGCGTTGTGTGGGCAAGTGGTTCGCTGATGTCAACATTGTGAACAGAATCCCAGTTTCATCCACCGCCATCACCTCATGTTTCAGCATGATAATGCACAGCCTCATGTCGCAAGGATCTGTACACAATTCCTGGAAGCTGAAAATGTCCCAGTTCTTCAATGACCTGCATTCTCACCAGACATGTCACCCATTGGGCATGTTTGGGATGCTCTGAAATTGACGTGTATGAGAGTGTTCCAGTTCCTGCCAATATCCAGCAACTTCGCATAGCCATTGAAGAGGATTGGGACAGCATTCCACAGGCCACAATCAACAGCCTGATCATATGCGAAGGAGATGTGTTGCGCTGCCTGAGGCAAATGTTGGTCACACCAGATACTGACTGGTTTTCTGATCCACACTCCTACCTTTTTCCAAGGTACTTGCTCCAACATGAACAAAATTATGTGGACACCTGCTCAGCGAACATCTCATTCCAAAATCATGGGCATTAATATGGAGTTGGTCCCACCTTTGCTGCTATAACTGCCTCCACTCTTCTGAGAAGGCTTTCCACTAGATGTTGGAACATTGCTGTGGGGACTTGCTTCCATTCAGCCACAAGAGCATTAGTGAGGTCGGGCACTGATGTTGGGCAATTAGGCCTGGCTCGCAGTCGGCATTCTAATTTATCCCAAAGGTGTTCGATGGGGTTGAGGTCAGGGCTCTGTGCAGGCCAGTCAAGTTCTTCCACACCGATCTCGACGGGCCATTTCTGTATGGACCTCGCTTTGTGCATGGGGTTATTGTCTTGCTGAAACAGGAAAGGGCCTTCCCCAAACTGTTGCCACAAATCTGGAAGCACAGAATCGTCTAGATGGCATTGTATGCTGTAGCATTAAGATTTCAATTTACTGGAACTAAGGGGCCTCGCCCGAACCATGAAAAACAGCCCCAGACCATTATTCCTCCTCCACCAAACTTTACAGTTGGCACTATGCATTGGGGCAGGTAGGGTTCTCGTGGCATCCGCCAAACCCAGATTAGTCCGTTGGAATCCGCCAAACACAGATTTGTCAATCGGACTGCCAGATGGTAAAGCGTGATTCATCACTCCAGAGAAAGCATTTCCACTGCTCCGAAGTCCAATGGCGGCGAGCTTTACACCACTCCAGCCAGCGCTTGGCATTGCACATGGTGATCTTAGGCTTGTGTGCGACTGCTCGGCCATGGAAACCCATTTCATGAAGCTCCCGACGAACAGTTCTTGTGCTGACGTCGCTTCCAGAAGCAGTTTGGAACTCGGTAGTGAGTGTTGCAACCGAGGACAGACGATTTTTACACGCTACGCGCATCAGCGGTCCCGTTCTGTGAGCTTGTGCGGACTACCACTTTGTAGCTGAGCCGTTGTTGCTTCTATAAGTGGCCATCGAAGGTGAGCATTTGCCCACTGAAGTCGGTTACGACGCCGAACTGCAGTCAGGTCAAGATCCTGGTGAGGACGATGAGCTTCCCTGAGACAGATTCTGACAGTTTGTGCGGAAATCCTTAGGTTGTGCAAACCCACAATTTCATCAGCTGTCCGGGTGGCTGGTCTCAGATGATCCCAAAGGAGAAGAAGCCAGATGAGGCGGCCCTGGGCTGGCGTGGTTACACGTGGTCTGCTGTTGTGAGGCTGGTTGGACGTACCGCCAAATTCTCTAAAACGACGTTGGAGGCGGCTTGTGGTAGAGAAATGAACATTCAATTCAGGCAACAACTCTGGTGGACATTGCTGCAGTCAGTATGCCAATTTGCACGCTTCCTCAAAACTGCAGACATCTGTGGCATTGTGTTGTGTGACAAAACTGCACGTTTTAGAGTGGCCCTAAGCTTTTTGTGTGTATGAAAGATTTCTGGGATCTTTTTATTTCAGCTCATGAAACATGGGACTAGAGCTGTCACAGTGAATGTATTACCGCCACACCTGCGGTCACAATACATGATCACAGTCAAATTCCACGTGACCGTCACGGTAACTAGGCTTCTCCAAGCTCTGATGCTGCGGATGGTCATTAAATAGCCAACCAAACTTGATAACTGTCAGGTACCCAGCACTCCATTGTCCCTCTAATCACTGACATCAATGTTAAAATGTCATCAAAAATCTAATGAAACACTTAATGAGATCATGTTGCACAACATTTCTATATGCTATGCAATTGCGTGAGAAAACAGAGTTTTTATAGCCTCTATTAAAAAGGGGATCCCATCAGCTTTCTATAGGCTTGGCCTACTATATCTATTTCTCAACTTCCCTAATATTAAGCACATTGCTTCGCTTTACAACAGGAGTTTAGCCTACCTGGTTGGCATGCAAATGCCCCACGGGAAAAGCCTCCTCCATTTCAAGTGCATAGATGACGTGTATATTTTAAAATGTAGATGTTCCAAAGGTCTGCATCAGTGGCTTGTAGGCTATGCGTGGAAGACAGTAGATGCTAAACATGTTTATGTTAATTACGGCCAATTACCGTGAGTTATTTGCTTGACAATCACCAGCTGACAACATTTCATGACCGCCACAGCCCTACATGGGACCAACACTTCACATGTTGCCTATATATTTTTGTTCAGTGTAGATTATTTTCAAATTTAAGGGCCTAGATTCAATCAGATTAGCCTTAACCCGCTATAATCAAAACTGCATAGCAGATCATTCATATTTTTCTAGTCCACACAAACACATTCCATGCAGGTCCGATTGTCTGCGGGTGAAAGTTGATTGCATTTGTTTTGGAACCCCACAGCAAAGTCGGCTCAAAACAAAGTGAAGTAGGCTGATTTAGTAAACAAACACTGTATAGTTGGAAAACCTGGTTAAAACTATTTTTATTTTATGGCTGGTCAGTCCTTGTAGTCATAGCTTTTTTTAAATGGAATTTGTGCGTGGTTACATACCTGTTTACCAAAACAAGCGTTGGGCCAATAACCGAAAGGACGCTGGTGCGAATCCCCAAGCCAACTAGGTGAAAAATCTGTCGATGTGCCTTTAAGCAAGGCACTTAACCCTAATTGTTCCTGTAAGTCTCTCTGGACAAGAGCGTTTTCTAAATGACTAAAATGTAAAAAAAAATAGTAATGGCGGCCATTTTGTTGTTGTTTGAATCCCGGATTACCACTTTGAAACCACACATCAGTTCAACAATTGACAGAACTTGTGCTCCTGTTTTTAAGATAGTACTCACTGGTGTTAATCAGATCTCCAGTCTCATCCTCGTCTTCCTCATCCGCGTTCACTCTGATAGCTTCTTCATCGCCTTTCACTGTGACATCTTCCTCTTCCTCCTCTTCTTTCACGACAATATTAAGCCACAGACCCTGTTTCTCAGTCCAGCAGACCTCTTCTTTAGCAGGGGGGGAGTTGTTTAGTGAGCTCATGGTCCTGGATGTTATTAAGCTAGCTAGATAGTTAGCATAAGCGACTAGCCTAGTGCTAATTTAACCAGTCAGCTCGCTGACTAACAACGTAAATACGAAGGGGGGAAATTGGTAACTAGTAGATACGACAAACGTGTGTTTAAAACACAGTCACTAATATACACCGAAAACGTCTAAAGCGCTCCAATGTTAAGGTTAAATTGGCTCGCATACTACCTAGGTGGCTGATTATCTGTTGTTGTTGAAGAAGAGTCCCATCCACTATATTTTATGCCACGTCACACTCTGGCAGCATCGCCTGTAAAACGCATATCGCCATCTGCTGACTGGAGTTGAGTTGGACAGGTAACGCGGTTTAGGGAAATATTGATTACGTTTGTCCATTTTGGTCTTTCGCCAATCGCATTTAATCTTTTAACATTAGATCTTCTTCAGAGCTGATCTGATTGATCAAAAGACCAATTAGTGAAAAAAAATATCAGAAATGGGCTGCCTGTGTAAACAGCCTTCTGCTCCTACATGGTGTAACAATACATCATGTAGATGTATATAATGAACAGACTAGGTCTATACTGCTCCTACATGGTGTAACAATACATCATGTAGATGTATATAATGAACAGACTAGGTCTATACTGCTCCTACATGGTCTAACAATACATCATGTAGATGTATATATAATGAACAGACTAGGTCTATACTGCTCCTACATGGTGTAACAATACATCATGTAGATGTATATATAATGAACAGACTAGGTCTATACTGCTCCTACATGGTGTAACAATACATCATGTAGATGTACAGTGAGGGAAAAAAGTATTTGATCCCCTGCTGATTTTGTATGTTTGCCCACTGACAAAGAAATGATCAGTCTATAATTTTAATAGTAGGTTTATTTGAACAGTGAGAGACAGAATAAGAACAAAAAAATCCAGAAAAACGCATGTCAAAAATGTTTTAAATTGATTTGCATTTTAATGAGGGAAATACAGTGGGGAGAACAAGTATTTGATACACTGCAGATTTAGCTGGTTTTCCTACTTACAAAGCATGTAGAGGTCTGTCATTTTTATCATAGGTACACTTCAACTGTGAGAGACGGAATCTAAAACAAAAATCCAGAAAATCACATTGTATGATTTTTAAGTAATTAATTTGCATTTTATTGCATGACATAAGTATTTGATACATCAGAAAAGCAGAACTTAATATTTGGTACAGAAACCTTTGTTTGCAATTACAGAGATCATACGTTTCCTGTAGGTCTTGACCAGGTTTGCACACACTGCAGCAGGGATTTTGGCCCACTCCTCCATACAGACCTTCTCCAGATCCTTCAGGTTTCGGGGCTGTCGCTGGGCAATACGGACTTTCAGCTCCCTCCAAAGAGACTGGCTAGGCCACTCCAGGACCTTGAGATGCTTCTTACGGAGCCACTCCTTAGTTGCCCTGGCTGTGTGTTTCGGGTCGTTGTCATGCTGGAAGACCCAGCCACGACCCATCTTCAATGCTCTTACTGAGGGAAGGAGGTTGTTGGCCAAGATCTCACGATACATGGCCCCATCCATCCTCCCCTCAATACGGTGCAGTCGTCCTGTCCCCATTGCAGAAAAGCATCCCCAAATAATGATGTTTCCACCTCCATGCTTCACGGTTGGGATGGTGATCTTGGGGTTGTACTCATCCTTCTTCTTCCTCCAAACATGGCGAGTGGAGTTTAGACCAAAAAGCTCTATTTTTGTCTCATCAGACCACATGACCTTCTCCCATTCCTCCTCTGGATCATCCAGATGGTCATTGGCAAACTTCAGACGGGCCTGGACATGCGCTGGCTTGAGCAGGGGGACCTTGCGTGCGCTGCAGGATTTTAATCCATGATGGCATAGTGTGTTACTAATGGTTTTCTTTGAGACTGTGGTCCCAGCTCTCTTCAGGTCATTGACCAGGTCCTGCCGTGTAGTTCTGGGCTGATCCCTCACCTTCCTCATGATCATTGATGCCCCACGAGGTGAGATCTTGCATGGAGCCCCAGACTGAGGGTGATTGACCGTCATCTTGAACTTCTTCCATTTTCTAATAATTGCGCCAACAGTTGTTGCCTTCTCACCAAGCTGCTTGCCTATTGTCCTGTAGCCCATCCCAGCCTTGTGCAGGTCTACAATTTTATCCCTGATGTCCTTACACAGCTCTCTGGTCCTGGCCATTGTGGAGAGGTTGGAGTCTGTTTGATTGAGTGTGTGGACAGGTGTCTTTTATACAGGTAACGAGTTCAAACAGGTGCAGTTAATACAGGTAATGAGTGGAGAACAGGAGGTCTTCTTAAAGAAAAACTAACAGGTCTGTGAGAGCCGGAATTCTTACTGGTTGGTAGGTGATCAAATACTTATGTCATGCAATAAAATGCAAATTAATTACTTAAAAATCATACAATATAATTTTCTGGATTTTTGTTTTAGATTCCGTCTCTCACAGTTGAAGTGTACCTATGATAAAAATTACAGACCTCTACATGCTTTGTAAGTAGGAAAACCTGCAAAATCGGCAGTGTATCAAATACTTGTTCTCCCCACTGTAAGTATTTGACCCCCTCTCAATCAGAAAGATTTCTGGCTCCCAGGTGTCTTTTATACAGTTAACGAGCTGAGATTAGGAGCACACTCTTAAAGGGAGTGCTCCTAAGCTCAGTTTGTTACCTGTATAAAAAAGACACCTGTCCACAGAAGCAATCAATCAATCAGATTCCAAACTCTCCACCATGGCCAAGGCCAAAGAGCTCTCCAAGGATGTCAGGGACAAGATTGTAGACCTACACAAGGCTGGAATGGGCTACAAGACTATCGCCAAGCAGCTTGGTGAGAAGGTGACAACAGTTGGTGCGATTATTCGCAAATGGAAGAAACACAAAATAACTGTCAATTTCCCTCGGCCTGGGGCTCCATGCAAGATCTCACCTCGTGGAGTTGCAATAATCATGATAACGGTGAGGAATCAGCCCAGAACTACACAGAAGGATCTTGTCAATGATCTCAAGGCAGCTGAGACCATAGTCACCAAGAAAACAATTGGTAACACACTACGCCATGAAGGACTGAAATCCTGCAGTGCCCGCAAGGTCCCCCTGCTCAAGAAAGCACATATACAGGCCCGTCTGAAGTTTGCCAATGAACATCTGAATGATTCAGAGGAGAACTGGGTGAAAGTGTTGTGGTCAGATGAGACGAAAATTGAGCTCTTTGGGATCAACTCAACTCGCCGTGTTTGGAGAAGGAGGAATGCTACCAATGACCCCAAGAACACCATCCCCACCGTCAAACATGGAGGTGGAAACATTATGCTTTGGGGGGTGTTTTTCTGCTAAGGGGACAGGACAACTTCACCGCATCAAAGGGACGATGGACGGGGCCATGTACTGTCAAATCTTGGGTGAGAACCTCCATCCCTCAGCCAGGGCATTGAAAATGGGTCGTGGATGGGTGTTCCAGCATGACAATGACCCAAAACACACGGCCAAGGCAACAAAGGGGTGGCTCAAGAAGAAGCACATTAAGGTCCTGGAGTGGCCTAGCCAGTCTCCAGATCTTAATCCCATAGAAAATCTGTGGAGGGAGCTGAATGTTCGAGTTGCCAAACGTCAGCCTCGAAACCTTAATGACTTGGAGAAGATCTGCAAAGAGGAGTCGGACAAAATCCCTCCTGAGATGTGTGCAAACCTGGTGGCCAACTACAAGAAACGTCTGACCTCTGTGATTGCCAACAAGGGTTTTGCCACCAAGTACTAAGTCATGTTTTGCAGAGGGGTCAAATACTTATTTCCCTCATTAAAATGCAAATCAATTTATAACATTTTTGACATGCGTTTTTCTGGATTTTTTTGTTGTTATTCTGTCTCTCACTGTTCAAATAAACCTACCATTAAAATTATAGACTGATCATGTCTTTGTCAGTGGGCAAACGTACAAAATCAGCAGGGGATCAAATACTTTTTTCCCTCACTGTATATAATGAACAGACTAGGTCTATACTGCTCCTACATGGTGTAACAATACATCATGTAGATGTACAGTGGGGAGAACAAGTATTTGATACACTGTCGATTTTGCAAGTTTTCCTACTTACAAAGCATGTAGAGGTCTGTAATTTTTATCATAGGTACACTTCAACTGTGAGAGACGGAATCTAAAACAAAAATCCAGAAAATCACATTGTATGATTTTTAAGTAATTAATTTGCATTTTATTCACATCGACGGGACCACAGTTGAGAAGGTGAAAAGCTTCAAGTTCCTCGTCGTACACATCACTGACAATCTGAAATGGTCCACCCACACAGACAGTGGTGAAGAAGGTGCAACAGCACTTCTTTAACCTCAGGAGGCTGAAGAAATTTGGCTTGGCCCTTAAGACCCTCACAAACTTTTACAGACGCACAATTGAGAGCATCCTGTCGGGGCTGTATCACCGCCTGGTACGGTAACTGCACCGCCCGCAATCGAAGGGCTCACCAGAGGGAGGTGCGGTCTGCCCAACGCATCACCGGGGGCACACTGCCTGCCCTCCAGGACACCTACAGCACCCGATGTCACAGGAAGGCCAAAAACATAATCAAGGACATCAACCACCCGAGCCTCGGCCTGTTCACCCCGTACCATCCTGAAGGGGAGGTCAGTACAGGTGCACCAAAGCTGGGACCATCAGACTGTTAAATAGCCATCACTAGCCGGCTACCACCCGGTTACTCAACCCTGCACCTTAGAGGCTGCTGCCCTATATACATAGACATGGATACATAGCCACTTTAATAATGGAACACTAGTCACTTTAATAATGTTTACATACTGCTTTACTCATCTCATATGTATATTCTGTATTCTATTCTACTGTATTTTAGTCAATGCCACTCCAACATTGCTCGTACTAATATTTATATATTTCTTAATTCCATTATTTTACTTTTAGATTTGTGTGTATTGTTAGATACTACTGCACTGTTGGAGCTAGGAACATAAGCGTTTCGCTACACCCGCAATAACATCTGCTAAATATGTGTCCGTGACCAATACAATTTGATTTGAACACACTTAACAAGATACAGGGTAGAGAAAGTTTTGCTGACGCTGAAAATGTATGTTAATATTTTTTTGTTGTTGGTTTTTATGGAAAGTTTTCTTAATGTTCTGAGAACATTACTTTCAATAGAACCATGAGAAAACCTGGTGGAAACTTTATGCTGAAGTATTGAAATTGCCACAGGACAACGTTTCTTCTTAACGTTCTATGAACTATTAGAGAACGTTCCCAACGTCAAACCAGTTGGAGAACGTTCCTAGAACATGAACAAAAATGTAGTTAAATATAATCATGTTTGAACTTTTAGGAAACGTTCTGTTAAAGTAATGAAATAACAAAGAACATTTTATTTAATCAAGTTCCTTAAATATGCTGAGAATGTTCCAAAGCCAAGCAACTATCCTGTTATAAACAATATGACTTCATGTGGCTTGAAGAAAAAATACACATTCTCAGAAACATAAGTCAGAACACAGCCTCTCTCCCTCATCTGATTTCAGGTCCTCTGACCGGGAAAATGTATTTCCACAATGAGAGCAGTGGTATGTCTTCTCCTCCTCCTCCTTCCCCTCCTGTGTATTTGTATGTTTATTTCTATGTATTCTCTCATGCGTTTTTAGGTACCTCAACTGAGCAAATCTCTTTTCACACAGGGAGCATTGGTAGGGCTTGTCTCCAGTGTGTATTCACTCATGTGATTTCAGGCTCCCTAACTGGTTAAAAGTCATTTCACAGTGGGCGCAGTGGTAAGGCTTCTCTCCAGAGTGTATTCTCTTGTGTATTTCCAAGTACCCTAAAGTAGTAAATCTCTTTCCACACTGAGAGCATTGGCAGGACTTCCTCCCTGATGTGTGTATTTATTCATGCCTATTCAGGTCCCTTAACCGTGTAAAACGCTTTCCGCACTGCACACATTGGTAGGGCTTTTCTCCTGTGTGTGTAGTCTCATGCTGTTTCAGGTTTCCTAACATTGTAAAACTCTTTCCACACTGGGAGCAGTGGTAGGGCTTCTCCCCTGTGCGAGTTCTCTTATGGTCTCTAAGGTGCCCTAACCACCAAAAACTCTTTCCACAGTGGCAGTAGTGGTGTTGTCTTGCTGGTTTGGGTGTCTTTGGGTCTGGTTCCTCTGAAGGACTCTTCCTGCTGTCAGAGTTAGAGTCTGGTTTCTCTCCTGCCAAAGACAGAGTATTTAGTTACATGCTGAACAGAGACCTGAATGAATCCTCCACATGATAAAACTGTCTCCCTATGAGGTTTAATCCAGACTAGATCCCCCAATAACCTGAGGCAAGATGTTTCTTTTTCTACTTGGTGGCCGCAATAATAATTATAATATATTTATAATATAATTATAATATATTTATAATATTAACGTAGAACCTCAAATCTAATCTTGCTTTCATAGAATGTCAGGTTTTTGGCTGACTGCTGTTCTAGTCTATGACCACTACTGCTGTTTTGGTACGTAGAAATGAAACTCCTAGTGTGAATAAAAACTATTATATTCATCACAGCTGAAGAGGATATAAGGTAACATATCAAGGAGCTGTGTCTCTGTTCCACTCCATCCACAGCTACTGATGGAGAAGACTCTGTCCAGGACTCTATATTTAATGTTTTCATTGGTAGAAATGGTGCTCCCAAATATAAAGTTAGCAGGCTGAGAGTGCAGATTGGCTAATGACAAACAAGCTGCATCAACCATAAACTAAAAGTACAGCTATCATGCTTGCAAACAAATTATTGTGTTCCAAAAATATATAAAATAGATTATATTTTATAAATAATGTTTTGTTGTTGCATTTAACTGCTGGAAATGCTGTTATCAAGGTAATTTCCCCAGTACATTACATCAGAGTTTTCGAGTTGGATGGGCATTCAAGTGGATTTTTCCCTGTTGTATGCTGAAATGTACACATTTCCGAGACGTTATGAACGCAGCGTTAAGCACTGGGGAGCAGCAGTACACCGTGTGCAGTAATTAAAATAAGAATCTTAGCTACAGTACCTTTATCATACAAATCATCAAGTTTTATTTGCATTGAAAGTATAATATACATTTGATTCATTAACGTTTTGTTGGGGACCCTCACTTTTATTTTTTTGGGGGGTTAGATCAGCTTTAATATTGCAGGTAGATTGTAGCTTCCATCAATGTAATTGTCTGCATAATTTCCAATCCCCCATATATTTTTTGTATATATACACACACACACATAAAAAAAAAGATGTATATATATTTTCCTTTATTATTTTCCCCTAACCCTACCACCCCTCCCCTAATTGGAGTAAACTAATGGACAACAACACTTAGGCTTCTACTTCCAGCTTATACATACTATATACATTTGTATTTGCCATATATTTTTAACTGTGCTGTTTCACAAAAGTTCTGAACCTATATACATTTTACGGACACAGTATATTTGACAGTAGTTTTTTGTTTGTTATTTTTAGTCCCACCCACTTGTTATTTTTAGTTCCACTCAACCCCTCCCATCTATCTCTTAACACCATCAACAACAAAAAATTCAACTGTGCTGTGATGTTTCACAAAAGTTGTGAACCTTTCTATTCTCATAGTTTCTACAGATTGTAAATGAAAGATTCACATTTTTGCTAAAAGTATTCTTATATTATTGATCGATTGACTACGACTTTTCAAATCAACCAGAAGTGCTATTTGCAGCGTAAATGTAGCAATTCTTCAGCCCCTCACTCTTTGAAGCTTTAACAATTCCTTCAGTACAAACAACATATTCAAGTGTAACATTTCAGTAGAACGCCTCTTAAAAACCACACGTGGGTTCAACAACTGCAGAGTTTGTGCCAGTCTTTAAGAGAATACTCACTGGTGTTGATCAGATCTCCTCTGCTCTCCTCCTCCTTCACTCCAAAAATGGCATCATCTTTCTCTCCATCTTCTTCTTTCACGGTAACATCCACCTCTTTCACTCTGAAAGCTTCTTCCTCTTCTTCTTTCACTGTTAACAGCTTCACTCCCCACTTCTTGTTTAACTGTAACAGCCTCCTCTTCCTTCTCCTCCTTCACGAAAGCTTCTTTCTCCGTCCAGCAGACCTCCTCTTCTTTAGCAGGAGGGGAGTAGTTTAGTGAATTCATGGTCGACGACATTAGTTAGCTAGTTAGCATTAGCGACTAGCCTAGTGCTAGGCTAATTTAACCACCCAGCTCGCCTGACTAACAACATAAATATTAAATGGAGTAACTAGTAAAGACGCAGACAGTGTGTTTAAAACACGGATGTTAATACAAACCATATGGTCTACATAGCTTCAATGTTTCGGTTTATGTTAGCAAGCAAGCTACCGAGGTGGTTGAATCAGCCGTTTTGTTGTTGAAGACCGCTAGATTATACGTCACGCAAGAAGCGCCACCTGAAAGACGCATATCGCCACCTGCTGACTGGAGTGGATAACACAGTGTAGGAAAACATTCACTACATTGTGGTTATTCTGGCAAACAATATCATAATAACAAGTCATTTCAAAATCACCAGATAGGTGTTCTATTACTTATTACAGGCAAACTCCAAGTGGGCTGTCATGTGCCTTTTATTGAGGAGTGGCTTCTGTCTGGCCACTCTACCATAAAGGCCTGATTGGTGGAGTGCTGCAGAGATGGTTGTTCTTCTGGAAGGTTCTCCCATCTCCACAGAGGAACTCTGTCAGAGTGACCATCGGGTTCTTGGTCACCTCCCTGACCAAGGCCCTTTTCCCCCGATTGCTCAGTTTCGCCGGGTGGCCAGCTCTAGGAAGAGTCTTGGTGGTTCCAAACTTCTTCCATTTAAGAATGATGGAGGCCACTGTGTTCTTGGGGACCTTCAATGCTGCATAATTTTTTTTGGTACCCTTCCAAATCATGTCCAATCAGTGCCTCGACACAATCCTGTCTCAGACGTCTACAGAGGACTCCTTCGGCCTCATGGCTTGGTTTTTGCTCTGACATGCACTGTCAACTGTGGGAGCTTATATAGACAGGTGTGTGCCTTTCCAAATCATGTCCAATCAATTGAATTTACCAATCAAGTTGTAGAAACAGGATGTATCTGAGCTCAATTTCAAGTCTCATAGCAAAGGGTCTGAATACTTATGTAAATAAGGTATGTCTGTTTTTTAATTTTTAATACATTTGCTAAACTTTCTAAAAACATGCTTTCGCTTTGTCATTATGGGGTATTGTGTGTATATTGACGAGGAATGTATTTGATTTGATCCATTTTAGAATAAAACCCTACCCCTAAACTAAACCGGGCTCATTTCCTGTACCCAACCCTACCCTAAACAGGGTTCATATCCTGTACCCAACCCTCTCCTAAACAGGATTCATATCCTGTACCCAACCCTACCCTAAACCGGGTTCATATCCTATAACCAATTCTACAATGTCCCCCACCCTTGTCCCTTGTCCCTTGCCCAACCCCAAACCTCATCTGGAAACTGAGAAGAGGAATGAAGCCCTGAGCTCGCCCTACAACTCCCAAAGTTCTTTGTCTCTCTCAGGAAAACGAATTATTAAAAATACATTTTGGAGTTATATATAAAAAAGAAACACAAAGACTGCATGGGGGCATTAAAGCCACATCCTCCAAGATACACATATTTAGCAGATGTTATTGCGGGTGTAGTGAAATGGAGTAGTATCTAACAATTCACAACAATACACACAAATCGAAAAGTAAAATAATATAATAAAAATATATATAAATATTAGGACGAGCAATGTCGGCGTGGCATTGACTAAAATACAGTAAAACAGAATATAGTATATACAGTGCATTCGAAAAGTTCTGACCCCTTGACTTTTTCCACATTTTGTTACTTTACAACCTTATTCTAAAATGGATCAAATAAATTCCTCATAGATCTACACACAATACCCCATAATGACAAAGCGAAAGCATGTTTTTAGAAAGTTTAGCAAATGTATAAAAAAACTACATACAAATGTATTTCTGAGTAGGCTTTCTCCAATTTCAAATCAAATTTTATTTGCCACATGCGCCGACTACAACAGGTGTAGACCTTACAGTGAAATGCTTACTTACAAGCCCTTAACCAACAATGCAGTTTTAAGAAAGAATACCTAAAAATATATATATAAAAAAAATTAAAGTAACAAATAATTAAAGAGCAGCAGTAAAATAACAATAGCGAGGCTATATACAGGGGGTGAATGTGTGGGTGCACTGTGTGTTAACTCATGAATTGTAAGTATGTGAGATATCGCTCTCCACACTGGGAGCATGGGTAAGGCTTCTCCCCTGTGTGTGTTACCTCATGGTCTTTCAGGTGCCTAAACTGGGTAAATATCTTTCTACACTGGGAGCATTCATAACATTTCTCTCATGTGTGGATTCTTTCATGTGATTTCAGTTGCTTTAACCAGGTAAATTTCACTCCACACTTGGAGCAGTGGAAAGGCTTTTCCCCTGTGTGTCTTTGCTCATGACCCTTCAGGAAGCCTGATGAGGTAAAATTCTTTCCACACTGGGAGCAGTGATGGTGCTTTTCTCCTTTGTGTGTGCTCTCATGTGATTTCAGGTTACCTAACCGGTTAAAACTCTTTCCACACTGGGAACATTGGAAAGGCTTTTCACCTGTGTGTATTCTCTCATGTATTTTCAGGCTCCCTAACTGGGTAAAACTCTTTCCACACAGGGAACATTGGTAGGGCTTCTCTCCGGTGTGTGTTCTCTCATGCTCTTTCAGTTGCCTTAACCAGCTGAAACTCTTTTCACAATGTAAGCAGTGGTAAGGCTTTTCCCCTGTGTGTACTCTTTCATGTTCCTTCAGGTTACTTAACCGCTTAAAAGTATTACCACATTGAGGGCATTTGTGAGGCTTATCTCCTGTGTGTATTCTCTCATGTGATATCAGGCAACTTAACTGTGAACATCTCTTTCCACACTGGGAGCATTGGTAAGGCTTCTCTCCTGTGTGTATTCTATTATGTATTTTCAGGCTCCCTAACTGGGTAAAACTCTTTCCACACTGGGAACATTGGTAGGGCTTCTCTCCAGTGTGTATTCTTTCGTGCACCTTCAGTGTCCGTAATTGGGTAAACCTCTTTCCACAATGGGAACAGTTGTGTCGTCTTGCTGGTTCAGACGTCTCTGGCTCTGGTTCCTCTGAGTCTGGTCTCTCTCCTGCCAAAGACAGAGTGTTTAATTTAACAGAGAGATCAGGGTCATATTCATTAGAAACTAAACGAAAGCATTGCAAAACATTTTGCTACAGTGTTCAATAATGAATATGACACTGAATGAAACCTGCACATGATAAAACTGTCTTCCTGTGAGGTTTAATCCGAATCAGATCCCTCAATAACCTGAGGCCAAGTTTATCACTAGGACAAAGACAAGCTGTACAACAGCTGGAAACCAAGTCTAGTCTAGAACAGCCTGAAAAGTAGGTCTAATATAATAGGATACATTTTCATGTTAAGTTTTGTTGGTGACAGTCAAAAACCAGTCAGTGCACTGCATACAGTAAGTATCGGGTCAGCTGTGGACTGATTTCTGAGAAGGTCTACAACTTCATCATCAGAAAGCTGTCAAACTACTGTAAATAAAGCACAAGCTGCCACACGCTGTTTATAAGTGAACAAATTGACTTGCTAGCTAGCTAAATTCACATGTTGTTTGTCAATGTAGCTAGAAAGTAGGTAGACACATTGAGCAGCCAAGCAACAATCAGCTTATCAAGTCACTGGCTTCGGTGCCATTTATGTTTTCTTTACAACTTTCTTACTAGATCTATTAACAGAGTGAGAGTCTGTCTGGCAGTGTTTCATTGCGAAAAATGTTTTAAAACAGGCAGCGGGACACAAAATGATCACGAATGGGTTTCGAATTTTGGAATATTGACAAGTGGCAGTTGGGATAAAAGTAGGCTCTGTCTCAATTCCCATTTAGCCCAAAACAGCCGCAGACTCGAGGCAATAAATAAAATTGGCGCCAGCCAAATTGAACGTTAAAAGAAAATAAAAACACATTGCAAAATAATGATTTTTATTCATTAATGGAAATACAAGTCAACGTTAATACATTCGACCTGCCATGCTTATCGGTCTATAGGTTCATTTGCATCATTTAGTGGAATGAAATTGCAGCGTGTATATTTTTGTTGGTCATAATGCATCTTATTTATCACATGCGCACAGCATCCAGAGCCTATGAGTGGAATATCACGTGTCAGACAGCGCCAGCGCTGCTGCTGAGAGCCTGCTTCAGCTCTTTAAACAGCCTGTTGCTGCTGGAGTGGACCGTCTGCTTTTATAAGCCCAGTCACTGCGCAACAATTCGAAATGCAATCACGTGTTCAAAACAATTAAAAAAGAGCCACAATTTGTATTTCTCAACTGGTAATTGAAGCCCAGGCTATCAGCGCGTCACCCACTTGCAATGTGAGCAGTATGCATTTTGAAAACATATAGGCTCCTTAATTGTTTGAAACCTGAACGTTTTACTTCATATTATGAGGCATGTCTTACCTTCAAAGTAGCTTAGCCAAAATCCGACCATAGAAACGTGGAGTCAATTAGACCCGTTTTATTGGTTTTCTCATTGGTCTCATGCTCTACTTTCTTTCGTTGTTCAGAAGCCGAAAGCACAATCCTAGTCATATTAGCAACCCATATCCTCCTGAGACCCCGCCCATTGATTTATGTCCACTGTTGTGGACATTTGAGTTTCATCCCTCTTCTTGGAATATTTTGTGCAAGTCTCTTAATTCCTGATGTACTGTACAGAGGACATCCTGGGCTTTTCAGTGATATGTCATTTGATTGACTGGGAGGCCGGGAACCGCCTCTATCTTTCCTTTCAAAATGGACGGCATAGGAACAAGCACATTTTATGGAAAGATGAGAGGTAAGTCAAATATTGTTTGTCTATGGTTTTGTTACTATGATAATCATATATTTTCTTGTTCATGAAGGTGTTAGGAATCATATATTTAGTTCTGATAGCAACTAAATTATGTATCTTTTGAAAGATTTGCCATTTTATGAATGTCAATTATAGTGGACATCAGGACTATCTTCATGTAAATAATGACTCCACATTGTCGTAGGAAACAGAACTGAAGCAGAAAGAACTCTTTACCGAATAGTCGAGGGAGATTCAGATTTGGAGTTGTCAGATGATGAGAGAGATGAGGATAAGTTTCAACCAGTGATACAAAACGGTGATGAAGAAGAGGAAGACAATGCAGAAGGCTCAGTTGAAGGGACAGATGCAGACACAGACACAGATACAGACAGGGATGAACAGGAAACTCGTCGCCCTCTGTGGGCCAGGAGTAACATGTATGTTTGATGCAGTTCCACAATTTTAAATTCAGCTGCATTGAGTATTTAAACTGTTATTACTTATCATTTATTATTCTTTTTTCCTTCATATCAGATTTGCACCTGTGTTACCTGGGCTTCCTGTGTGTCAAGATGACCCTACAACACGTGCAGACTGGAGTCCAATTGAATACTTTTCACAGTACATTGACAACAAGGTCTTTGAAGATTTGGCAACATACACAAATCAAAGAGAGCTGCAAATCAAAGGAGTGTGCATGAACACCACGCCACAAGAAATAAAAATCTTCTTGGGCATTTCAGTCCACATGGCCTGCCTTGGCTATCCCAGAATTAAAATGTTTTGGGCCAACAAAACTAAAGTGCCAGTCATAAGTAGCAAAATGACTAGGGATAGATTCTTCAGGATAAGAAATTCCCTCAAGATTGTCAATGACCTGGCTGTAACAGAGGAAACAAAGAAGGCAGATATTCTTTGGAAAGTCAGGCCAATACTCGATCGTGTGCGCCAAGGCTGTCTCAGCCTTGCAAAGCCAGAAAGGGTCTGCATTGATGAGCAAATCATCCCATTCACAGGCCGTTGTCCAGTCAGGCAATATGTTCCCAGCAAGCCAAACCCTACTTGCCTAAAGGTCTTTGTCCTTGCATCCCCAAATGGTCTGATGCTTGATTTTGAAGTCTACCAAGGGAAGAATACCTTTACAGTCCAAAGGTTAGGAGTTGGAGCTGCAGCAGTTCTACGCATGGTTGAATCTGTTCCAACAGGAAGCCACATATTCTTTGACAGGTACTTCACAACCATAGATCTATTGGATGCATTGCTGGCAAAGGGCCTTCCTGCAACTGGAACTATAATGAAGAACTGTGTCCCAAAGCTGTGCCAGCTGCCAGTAGACAAACAGTTGAAAAAAGAGGGGAGAGGAACATCAGTGTCAGTGGCCAGAAAGAGTCCTGAGCTGGCCATCACAAAATGGTTCGACAACAAACCAGTGCTCATGGCATCCACTGTACATGGGAAAGACCCAGAAGACATCTGTACCAGATGGTCCCAGAAAGAAAAGCACCTGGTCCAGGTTAAAAGACCAGCAGTAATTAAGCAGTATAATGATAACATGGGTGGCGTAGATCTTTGTGATCGCATGCTTAGCTTCTATCGTATGTCAAGCAGGACCAAGAAGTGGACATCGCGCGTGATCAGTCACGTCTTTGATGTTGCCATCACCAACTCCTGGATACAATACCAGTCTGACAGCAAAGCTCTGCACAGACCATCCAAGAACACACATCAGTACCTGGACTTCAAACTACTCCTAGCTGAGGAGCTGTTGGTGAGTCCGGAACTGGAAAACAGCTGTGAAGAGAGTGAGGATGAGTATGAGCCACCATCTAAAATGAGGATCCCACAACCAGAGCCATCTGTGCGCAGACTAGGAGCCATGCACATGCCTGAAATGATGGATACCAAGCATGCAGAAAGATGCAGAAATAAGGGCTGCAAGAGCAAGACGTACATGAGATGTACCAAATGCAAGATGTTCCTCTGCATTACCAAAAAGAGAAATTGCTTCCAGGACTTTCACCACTAACAAAGAAAATACTAAGAACAAAATGAAGAGTGAAGGAAAAAGCTAGATTGGATTCAGTTTGACAGAAGGAAAAAATCCAAAATAAATCTGTTACACATTAGTTATATGTTCATTGTTCAAATAACACTGAAAGGATTCAAGGGGACCAATCAAAGGATATGGACATAACAAAGTGTTAAGCTTTAATAGTAAAGCTATCCTTGCGAAATGTAAGGAAAAGGATTCAAGAATGATTAATGTGTATTGTATAATCAAAATGTCTGTATTCTTGGATAATAATCAATCTACAGCCCAAAATGTATGTATTCTTAGTTCATAAAAACTCTGTAATCTGTAAGAACTCTGTAAAAATTTGTATCTACCAAATGTGTCTCTTTTCGTACTCAAATGATCCTGTTGTCCACTACAGTGGACATGCTGTAAAATTAAAAATTAAAATGTGGAAATTGTAGGATGCTTTTTTTAACCCTAAACAGTCATTGAATCACAAAAAATATGATTAGGAAAAACAATATTTTCCTTGGTTCTCAGGATATACATCTTTAGATGTCCCTCTCTTTCTAAGTTCCTAACGAAGATTTTATATCTGTCACATATGGAACCGCTCTCATCAGGTGAGCTGTTTAGAATGCTGTTTTCCCGCGAATTGCATTTTGGCAAATGTTTGAAAATGACGTTTTATTGGCTGCTTCATGACAGGAGTTGCATGTTCTGTTAATATTAATTACCATAATCATAATCGGATTTATGTCATTCTGAACACCGTGGTTACGCCACCCAATGCATTTGGGTCCGCTACATTTCTCAAAAGACCAGTAAATTTAAATCTTCCCGGTCACGTGGTCCGGCGCCACATCTTCCTAATGGATACCGGCGCCACGTTCATCATTATCCTTAAGGTCTACATGTTGCAGTTCAGGCTTTATTTGAAAAGTTTAAGTAGGAAATTGCATGAATTTTGGCCATTACAGAGTAGGAGGCCAAGTCTCAAAAAAGGCTTTTCAGTCAATCATATTACATGGATTTAGAAAGAGCTCACAGTTTGTTTCTCCACTCACAGCTGTCAGTTGGATAGCCATTTCTAAGGAAAGGCTTGAATGAAGACAAAAACTATACGTTTTTAAAAGATCGTGATTTCCATTATTACTTTAGAGAGGAAACACAACCGTTATGGATGTTACACCCTTCATTATGGATGTTAGACATTCAGATCTTAAATGTTTATTGATTAAAATATATTATAACCATTTTTTTTTTTTTACATTTGGAATGTTTTTAAGTAGTAGTGTCTTAGGTTTGCATAATTACAGGCTATATGGCCTAAACATCATATACAAAAACAAATTTCTAACTTATGGGCGTTTTATTATATGAGTCACTGGTCAGTTTATTAGGTACACCACCCCATTCACAATAATGGATCGCTCCTACAGACAGTGAGTCACGTGGACGTGGCTTGCTATATAAAGCAGGCAGACAGGCATCGAGGCATTCAGTTACTATTCCATTGAACATTAGAATGGGCAAAACGAGTGGCCTAAGCCACATTGAGCGTGGTGTGTTCGTTGGTGCCAGGCGCGTCGTTCCAGTGTCTCAGAAACAACCGCCCTCCTGGGCTTTTCACGCACGACAGTGTCTAGGGTTTACCGAGAACGGTGCGACAAACAGAAAAACATCCAGTCAGCGGCAGTCCTCTTTGTAGGCGAAAACAGCTCGCTGATGAGAGAAGTTTAGGGAGAGAATGGCAAGAATCGTGCAAGATAACAGGCAGGTCACAAAGAGACAAATAACTGTACAACAGAAGATTCAGGTGTTCAGAACGGAACCTCAGAATGCCCAACTCATTGGTCCTTGTCACAGATTGGCTATTACAGCAGACAACCCACACTAGGTTAAGCTTAAAACAAGAAGAAGCCGGCTCCAGTGGGCACTTGACCAACACTGGACAATTGAGGAGTGGGAAAACATCGCCTGGTCCGACGAATCCCAGTTCCTGTTGCGTCATGATGATGGCAGAGTCAGGATTTGGCGTAAGCAGCATGAGTCCATGGACCCATCCTGCCTGGTGTCAACGGTACAGGCTGGTGGCGGTGGTGTGGGGAATTTTTTCCTAGGACACGTTAGGCCCCTTGATACCAACTTAGCAACGATTGAACTGAGGCACAGAGTCTCTGAAAATTGTTGCTGACCAAACCCAATAGAGTATCTTTGGCATGAGATGGAAACGGGCTGTTTGCAGTATGCATGTCCCGCCGTCCAATCTGCAGCAACTGCGTGATGCCATCGCGTCAGCATTGACCAACATCCCTGTGGAACGTTTCCAAACACCTTGTAGAATCCATGCTCTGAAGAATTCAGGCTGTTCTGGAGGAAAAGGAGGGTCCGACCTGGTACTAGATGGGTGTACCTAATATGTGTGTATATGTGTATATTTTAATTGTTTTAATTGTTTTCACTAAATAAGCATTGTCGTACAATTAAAGGTAAAATAGTCTGCATTTCAAACAGTCAGCAATAATCTAATAAATTCAGGACTTGTGAAATTATACCAAGGCTAAATAGAAGCCTTCCTTCCTGTTTCTGCTCCCTTACTCTCCTCTCTACCTAACTTCCCCTCGACAGTCCCTTCAGTTTCCCTTCAGTTTCCCTTCAGTCCCGTTAGTTTGGCTGCTCAGCCTACCTTAGTTATCCCTCACCCACAATAGCCCTGCCATTCCCAACCAATCAGAGCGCTTGGAAATGCCCATCTGGACACCGAAACCCGCCCACTCAGGTCAGATCGTTATCGTCGTCCGAAGGGAGAAGCCGCATGTTTCTGAGGACTTTTTTTTTAATTGTCGCCAGTAACACGAATTGTCTGAATGTTGTGCGTGCATCGAAATAACCACAACAATAAGATTCCAAGTCATTCGGATTACTAAAATCATATAAACATCTTCAAAGGAAACAGCTGTGTCTGTGTGTGGTAGTAACTATCAAGAGAACAGTGATGAGCCTCAACATCATGTTCTAACCAGACAGCCCTATAGAAGGACAGAACCAGACCAATCAGTTATAAGTATATAGTGGGTGAGGGCATTCACAGCCGACCGCTCTGACGGGTGAGGGCATTCACAGCCGACCGCTCTGACGGGTGAGGGCATTCACAGCCGACCGCTCTGACGGGTGAGAGCATTCACAGCCGACCGCTCAGACGGGTGAGAGCATTCACAGCCGACCGCTCAGACGGGTGAGGTGCATACCAGCCAACCGCTTTTACGTGGTCCTTCTAGACGGATTTAGTGACCAACTGTTTTTTTTAAACATGGTCCCTCGTTTCTCCAGAGTTAGCGACCATATAGTTTTTCCATGGTCCTTCGTATCGCTGGATTCTGATCTGCTGTAGTTGAGGTGTTGAAGTACCCAGAAGAGGAGTTGTTTCCGTGCCCCAGAGGATGCAGACGAGATCCTGCATCCCAAAGACTTATGGGGGCTGCTGTCACCACACACCTCAGCCCACACTGACACACGAAGACTGTCATCCACCTGAGGAAGATGAGTTACGAGGCCCTACACACCTCTCTCATCTAAGAGACTACCAGCCACGCTGCAGGCCTCCTCAGTGATCAGGGAGTGACCCCACCCTCACCGGTTGGGAGCTGATGAGGGAACACGGGTACCTGCGTCACGAGCAGCAAGAGATCAGGAGGCCCTCCTGGCCTGAGTAACCGCCGCGGGAGCACCGGTACCTCCGCTACTCTACTGACCACCACCACTCTAGGCCTCCCGGGCTAGGGCCATCGTCACCGCCACGGGAGCACCATCACTGCTGGTAGTCTCCGAGTCGGCCCGGCTACTCCCCTAAAAGACACTACTCCAGGCCCTCCTGGCCTGAGTGTTCGCCACCTCCACAGGACCATTGGGACCCCCACTACATCCCAAGGTGGCCCAGCTATTCAATAGATCTTGGTCGCTCCAGCCCCTCCCCCTCCCCCTCCAGGCGCTCTACCGACCGACGTCCCTCTAGGCCCCCCCCCCCGGCCAGAGGCACGGGTGCATCGGGTCCGCTTCTGCTAGCACCGTGATAGTTATGGCCCCGAGGGTCCTGCTACCTCCAGACCTCGCCTTAGGGGACCAGCCAGACATTACCCCTGATGTCTCCCCTGACCTAGTTGTCCAGTTCCCCTCCTTCCCGGTAAGGTCAGAGTTCCCCTCCTTCCCGGTAAGGTCAGAGTTCCCCTCCTTCCCGGTAAGGTCAGAGTTCCCCTCCTTCCCGGTAAGGTCAGAGTTCCCCTCCTTCCCGGTAAGGTCAGAGTTCCCCTCCCATCCCGGTAAGGTCAGAGTTCCCTTCCTTCCTGGTAGGGTCAGAGTTCCCCTCCTTCCCGGTAAGGTCAGAGTTCCCCTCCTTCCCGGTAAGGTCAGAGTTCCCATCCTTCCTGGTAGGGTCAGGTTTCAAGTTCCCTGCCTTCCCAGTAGGCCAAGTATGTCCTGACCCTCAAGTAGGTCTAGTGTATCCTGCCCTGCATGGACCGCAGACCCCCTCCTTACTGGGTGCACAGCGTCCTATCCCGCCAGGTTTAGAGCCCCCTGCCATGCTAGGCCACAAGTTACCTGTGCTAGGTTCTCAGTCCTTAGCCCTCAGTCCCTAACACTAGGTCTGTTGCCTCCAGCTGCACTAGGTCTGTGTCTCCAGCTGCACTAGGTCTGTTGTCTCCAGCTGCACTAGGTCTGTTGTCTCCAGCTGCACTGTAGGTTATCTGCCCCACTAGGTCTGCAGCATCTGCCCTCAGTCCACTGCTCCACCAGGCTATAGGTCCGCAGCCCCTAGCCTCAGTCGGCAAACAGTCAGCTCCATCAGTGCTACACACCAAACCACCTGCCCTAGTTCTAAGACTTTTTAGCTAATATGTTCAGTCTCCACAAAAAGCTTGTCCATTTCATGTAACATCCATAAAGCTTCTATTTGCTTTATTTCTCCAACATGCCAATATTTAGAAGTCCGATTTCGTGGGTATAAACTCTGCCCAAGGGTTACTACAGACAAACTACAGACACATCAAACGTTTAATTTATATATTGTCTTTCCATTCTGTGAGACATTGAAGTTGTGATTTTGCGTGCAAATGTAATATCCCTAACGCTGGAATCTCCCATAACTAAAGTAGAATGATAGATATTCAGCGACATCGGTTCAACAACTGCATAGTTTGTGCCCCTGTTTTAAAGACAGTACTCACTGGTGTTAATCAGATCTCCGTTCATCTCTTCTTCCTCCTCCATTGTGACAGTAATCTCCCCCTCCTCCTCCTCCTTCACTCCAAAAACGTCTCCCTCTTCTTTCACCGTGACAGTCGTCGCCTCCTCTTTCACTGTAAAAACTGCACCCTCTTGTTTATCTTCCTCCTTCTCTTTCACTGAAACGTCTTCTTCTTTCACTGTAACAGCTTCACCCTCTTCCTCTTCTTTCACTGTAACAGCTTCACCCTCTTCCTCTTCTTTCACTGTAACAGCTTCACCCTCTTCCTCTTCTTTCACTGTAACAGCTTCACCCTCTTCCTCTTCTTTCACTGTAACAGCTTCACCCTCTTCCTCTTCTTTCACTGTAACAGCTTCACCCTCTTCCTCTTCTTTCACTGTAACAGCTTCACCCTCTTCCTCTTCTTTCACTGTAACAGCTTCACCCTCTACTTCTTTTTTAACTGTGACAGCCTCCTCTTCCTTCACTTCTTTCACAAGTCCCTCTTTCTCCGTCCAGCAGACCTCCTCTTTAGCAGAGGGGGAGTAGCTTTGTGAACGCATGGTTGGGGATGTTAGCTAGCTAGTTAGCATTAGCCTACTGCTACTTTAACCAGACAGCTCGCTGACTAACAACAACGTAAATATGCTATTAAAACGGGTAACTAGAGATGCGACAGAAATGTGTTTAAAACACGGTGGCTAATAATCACCGAAAGCGTATAAAGAGCTCAAATGTTTCAGCTATGTTGACTAGCAAAGCTACCGAGGTGGTTGTTGAAGAAACTTCCCGTCCACTAGATTATACGTCACACTGGCAGAATTGTCAGACAGACGCACATCGCCATCTGCTGACCACAGTGGGTAACGTAGTTTAGGAAAATACTATGTATTTTATTTTCAGAAAAAAAAAGTTTATTTTTCATTTATTTCATTAAAGAATAATATTATATAGAAACGTACAAAGAGAAGCATGTGTTAATCGATGCAGATTTTATTGAGTGAGAATGTAAAAAATAATTCAGGAAATCAGTGAAACAAACAGATAACATCACAATAAGCAGAGATCTCTATACTTTCTCCTACATGCTGTAACAATAAATAATAATAATAATAATAATAATAATAATAATAATAATAATAATAATAATAATATGCCATTTAGCAGACGCTTTTATCCAAAGTGACTTACAGTCATGAGTGCATACATTTTTACGTATGGGTGGTCCCGGGGATCGAACCCACTACCCTGGCGTTACAAGCGCCATGCTCTACCAATTGAGCTACAGAGGACCATAATGTAATGTTCATTCGAAAAGTATTCAGACCCCTTGACTTTTTCCACATTTTGTTATGTTACAGCCTTATTCTAAAATTGTTAAATAGTTTTTTCCCCTCATCAATTTACACACAATACCCCATAATGACAAAGCAAAAAACTGGTTTTTAGAAATGTTAACAAATTGATTAACAAAATGAAATGAAATGAAATATAACATTTACATACTGCACAGCTATTTTCAGGTCTTTCCAGAGATGCTCGATTGGGTTCAAGTCCGAGCTCTGGCTGGGCGACTAAAGGACATTCAGAGACTTGTCCCGAAGCCACTCCTGCATTGTCTTGGCTGTGTGCTTAGGGTCGTTGTCCTGTTGGAAGGTGAACCTTCGCACCAGTCTTAGGTCCTGAGCGCTCTGGAGCAGGTTTTCATCAAGGATCTCTCTGTACTTTGCTCCGTTCATCTTTGGCTCGATCCTGACTAGTCTCCCAGTCCCTGCCGCTGAAAAACACCCCGACAGCATGATGCTGTCACCACCATGCTTCACTGTAGGGATGGTGCCAGGTTTCCTCCAGACGTGCCGCTTGGCATTCAGGCCAAAGAGTTTAATTTTGGTTTCATCAGACCAGAGAATCTTGTTTCTCATTGTCTGAGAGTCTTTAGGTGCCTTTTGGCAAACTCCAAGCCGGCTGTCATGTGCCTTTTACTGAGGAGTGGCTTCCGTCTGGACATTCTACCATAAATGCCTTATTGGTGGAGTGATGCAGAGATGGTTGTCCTTCTGGAAGGTTTTCCCATCTCCACAGAGGAACTCTAGAGCTCTGTCAGAGTGACAATCGGGTTCTTGGTCACCTCCCTGACCAAGGCTCTTCTCCCCCGATTCCTCAGTTTGGCTGGGTGGCCAGCTCTAGGAAAAGTCTTGGTGGTTTCAAACTTCTTCCATTTAAGAATGATGGAGGCCACTGTGTTCTTGGGGACCTTCAATGCTGCAGAAATATTTTGGTACTCTTCCCCAGATCTGTGCCTCGACACAATCCTGTCTCGAAGCTCTACGGACAATTCCTTCGACCTCATGGCTTGGTTCTTGCTCTGACATGCACTGTCAACTGTGGGACCTTATATAGACAGGTGTGTGCCTTTCCAAATCATGTCCAATCAATTGAATGTACCACAGGTGGACTCCAATCAAGTTGTAAAAACAGCTCAAGGATGATCAATGGAAACAGGATGCACCTCAGCTCAAATTCAAGTCTCATAGCAAAGGGTCTGAATACTTATGTAAATAAGGTATTTCTGTTTTTTTTGTGCAGTTTTTTTTTTTTTTACTGTTTTCGCTTTGTCATTATGTGGTATTTTGTGTAGATTACTGATGAATTTTATTTATTTTAGAATAAGGCTGTAACGTTAGAAAATGTGGAAAAAGTAAAGGGGTCTGAATACTTTCCGAAGGCGCTGTACGTGGATGATCAGGGCTTTACTCAGGAACGTTTCTTGGGCTACTTTGATGTGTCAAGTGGGCAAGATGCGCAGTCTGTGATTGGCTTTGTGAATTCTAAGATGTCTGAGTTTAACTTCATGGAGAAACGTGTTGCCCAAACCTGTGATGGCACTGCTAAGTCCCCTCCTGTTCCCTGATTAAGAGGTGATGACCACTCCACGACCAGATTCAACTCTCCCCTGACATGAACTGCAGCCACGTCTCATGTGCCCTCTCATCCACTGGCACATTGAATGTTTCCTCTCCAGGCACTGTAAATAGCCCTCTCTAATTAGGGTATGTAGAGTCAATCAGATACACAAACACAATCTCATTATTACACATTCATGTGATTTTAATCCTTGCTTGGACAAATGGCTCAGACACGCCCATATTTGCGAACTGAATCTGCGAACGTATTCTTATTCTTTTGTCTAACTGTGTTGAGTTCTTGTTTTTTTGTCTTCAAATCCTGTCCAAATCCAGGGGAAGAGTTGAGGTCTTCTCCAACACCATTCATCCATGATGAGCCTGTCCTGCACTGAAGCCTCTGAACACCTCAACTCATGCCCTCATACCCTCATTCAATCACTCTCTTCCCAACACTGTAAGTAGCCCTCTCATTCCCATTCCCCATAATATTCTACTATAAATGTTTTTATTAACTGCTTTAGGTAAAAATAATGAGTCTTTGAAGATTTTTGAAACAGGCTTTGTCTTCAACACCTATACCACGGGTCTCCTAAATTGTTCAAGTCACCAGCCTCCACTGTCCCACGGCCCAGCCAGGGGCAATCCCACGGTAACGGAATTACGCTTTGACTCAGTTTCTTCTTTCTTTTCTACTTGTATTCCAAACAACAACAAAAAACATTGATTTAAAAGTTTACCAAACATACAACTAACTCTATGAACAAGGACTACTTTTAACATTTTACAAAAAACGAAATGAATGAAAGAATTGTGCAGATGGAAACTTTGGTAACAGAATTACAGTAAGTCTGTTACATATATGGGTCCCTGATCTGTACTACACAGAAATGCATAATGATATTCATATGAATGTCATTCTCCTCATGTTTCACAGCACAGCAGGGTAGAGTTCAGTGCAGTGCAGTCGTGTCCTATTGAGTATAGTTCATTACAGTATAGTACAGTACAACATACTCTACTCTACTCCCTGTTCTGTTCTGTTCTGTTCTGTTCTATCCAAACTTGTGAAACATACATAAACCCTACCCCTATAACTGGGTTCATATCTTGTACCCAACCATACCCCTAAACCGGGTTCATATCCTGTACCCAACCCTACCCCAGGTTCATATCCTGTACCCAACCCTACCCTTAAACAGGGTTCATATCCTGTACCCAACCGGGTTCATATCCTGTACCCAACCCTACAACTAAACTGGGTTCATATCCTGTACCCAACCCTATAACTAAACTGGGTTCATATTCTGTACCCAACCCTATAACTAAACTGGGTTCATATTCTGTACCCAACCCTATAACTAAACTGGGTTCATATCCTGTACCCAACCCGAACCGGGTTCATATCCTGTACCCAACCCTACAACTAAACTGGGTTCATATTCTGTACCCAACCCTACAACTAAACTGGGTTCATATCCTGTACCCAACCCTACCCCCTCTTAATTTTTTTATTATCTTCTGTACATCTTTTAAACCAAATAAAGTTTGTTTTAATTAAGTCAAGCTGAGGATGACAAGAAACTGAACTACAATGCCCCCCACCCTTGTCCCTTGCCCAACCCCAAACCTCATCTGGAAACTAAGAAGGGGGATAGAAGAGGGAATGAAGGCCTGAGCTCTCCCTACAACTCCCAAAGTTCTATGTCTCTCTCAGGAAAATACATTATTACAAATACATTTTGGAGTTATATTAAAAAAGAAACACAAAGACTGCATGGGGGCATTAAAGCCACATCCTCTAATATACATATCCATCGCATATGTAAAAAATAGAGCATATGCTTAACAACTTATAATGCTTAACAACATATAGCGCTCGATTAACAACATATAGCACTCGATTAAAAATATATAGCACTCGATTAACAACATATAATGCTCGATTAACAACATATAGCACAAGATTAACAACATATAGCGCTCGATTAACAACATATAGCACTAGATTAACAACATATAGCACTAGACTAACAACATATAGCACTAGATTAACAACATATAGCACTAGATTAACAACATATAGCACTAGATTAACAAGATATAGCACTCGATTAACAACATATAGCACTCGATTAACAACATATAGTGCTCGATTAACAACATATAGCACTCGATTAACAACATATAGTGCTCGATTAACAACATATAGCACTAGATTAACAACATATAGCACTCGATTAACAACATATAATGCTCGATTAACAACATATAGCACTCGATTAACAACATATAGCACTCGATTAACAACATATAGTGCTCGATTAACAACATATAGCACTCGATTAACAACATATAGTGCTCGATTAACAACATATAGCACTAGATTAACAAGATATAGCACTCGATTAACAACATATAGCACTCGATTAACAACACTCAAACACAGAAACGACACACATGCAGAGTGAAAAAAAAAAGACTATTTAATCACAGAGAGTGTACATTGAATCTACATAAAAACTGACATACTCCATATTCAATTAATGTCTTGGGATTTTAAAAAACAAACATACAAATGTATTTCTGAGTAGGCGTTCTCCAATTTGATTTCATATGGCAATAATGGCATAACCAAACCACAAAGCACCAATTTTCAGTAAAAAATATTAGACAACTGTTGAAGCAATGTGTGTGTTACCTCATGAAATGTAAGCATGTGACATATCGCGCGCCACACTGTGTGTGTTACCTCATGGTTTTTCAGGTGCCTAAACTGAGTAAATATATTTCTACACTGGGAGCATTCATAACGTTTCTCTTGTGTGGATTCTTTCATGTGATTTCAGTTGCCTTAACCAGGTAAATGTAATTCCACACTGGGAGCAGTGGAAAGGCTTTTCCCCTGTGTGTCTTTGCTCATGCTTCTTCAGGAAGCCTGATGAGGTTAAACTATTTCCACGCAGAGCAGTGATGTGGCTTCTCTCCTGTGTGTCCACTCATGTGATTTCAGGTTACTTAAGCGGTTAAAACGCTTTCCACACTGGGAACATTGGTAGGGCTTCTCTCCGGTGTGTGTTCTCTCATGCTCTTTCAGTTGCCTTAAATAGCTGAAATTCTTTTCACAATGTAAGCAGTGGTAAGGCTTTTCCCCTGTGTGTACTCTTTCATGTTCCTTCAGGTTACCTAACCGCTTAAAAGTATTACCACATTGAGGGCATTTGTGAGGCTTATCTCTTGTGTGTTTAATCTCATGTGATTTCAGGCAACTTAACCGTGAACATCTCTTTCCACACTGGGAGCATTGGTAAGGCTTTTCTCCTGTGTGTATTCTATTATGTATTTTCAGGCTCTCTAACTGGGTAAAACTCTTTCCACACTGGGAACATTGGTAGGGCTTCTCTCCGGTGTGCGTTCTCTCATGCTCTTTCAGTTGCCTTAACCAGCTAAAACTCTTTTCACAATGTAAGCAGTGGTAAGGCTTTTCCCCTGTGTGTACTCTTTCATGATCTTTCAGGTTACCTAACCGCTTAAAAGTATTACCACATTGAGGGCATTTGTGAGGCTTATCTCTTGTGTGTATTATCTCATGTGATTTCAGGCAACTTAACTGTGAACATCTCTTTCCACACTGGGAGCATTGGTAAGGCTTCTCTCCTGTGTGTATTCTATTATGTATTTTCAAACTGTCTAACAGGGTAAAACTCTTTCCACACTGGGAACATTGGTAGGGCTTCTCTCCAGTGTGTATTCTTTCATGCACCTTCAGTGTCCGTAATTGGGTAAAACTCTTTCCGCATTGGGAGCAGTGGTGTCGTCTTGCTGGTTCAGACGTCTCTGGTTCCTCTGAGTCTGGTCTCTCTCCTGCCAAAGACAAACAGTGTTTAATTTAACCGAGAGATCAGGGTCGTATTCACTAGAAACTAAACACATGCAAACGGACCGAAATGGGGAGGCACGACTAGCGGAACTTGTCCAATAAGAAACACTTGTTTTTGCTTGCCATTGCAAAACATTTTGCTACAGTGTTCACTAATGAATACGACCCTGAATTAAACCTCCACATGATAAAACTGTCTTCCTGTGAGGTTGAATCCAAATCAGATCTCTCAATAATCTGAGGCCAAGTTTATCACTAGGACAAAGACAAGCTGGAAACCAAGTCTAGTCTAGAAAAGTAAGTCTGAAAAGTCTAATTTAATACAATACATTTGATCCGTTTTTACATTTTGTTGGTGACTGAACACACAGATTCCATGTGTTTTTCTGGTGCTCATTATATATATTTTATTTATGTGTGGTTGGAGGTGTGGTTTTAATGTGGGAGTGTTATGTTGCATATTATAAACTGGGTGGTTCGAGCCCTGAATGCTGATTGGCTGACAGCCGTGGTATTGGCTATCTTGTTGCTATGTTGACTTGAGGGACAAACAACAGTAACTGCCAGGGTATGATTAAGCAATAAGGCACCTCGGGGGTTTGGGGTATATGGAAAATATACCACGGCTAAGGGCTGTATCCAGGCACTCTGCGTTGCGTCGTGCTTAAGAACAGGCCTTAGCCGTGGTATATTTTCCATATACCACACCCCCTCGTGCCTTATTGCTTAATCATACCCTGGCAGTTACTGTTGTTTGTCCCTCCAAAGTCACCATAGCAACAAGATAGCCAATACCATCTCCTCAAAATAAGCCAGTCAGAATGAATCTAAGATAGATCAAGAAATCTCTCATCCATTTTGATGTTTTTGCCGAGGTCTTCCTCACGTCATTTTACATCCATCTAAGGTGTTTTGTGCAGTATTTCTCAGGTTAAATAATGTCCAGGGAAAACCAGTCAGTGCACTGCATACAGTAAGTATCGGGTCAACTGTGGACTGATTTCTGAGAACGTCTACAACTTCATCATCAGCGAGCCGTCAAAACTACTGTAAATAAAGCACAAGCTGCCACACGCGGTTTATCAGCGCCTTGCTAGCTAGCAAATTACTAAACTAGCTAGCTAAATTCCCATTTTGTTTGTCAATTAAGCTAGAAATTAGTAGCTAGCAGGCACATTGAGCAGCCAAGCAACAATCAGCTTATCGAGTCACTGGCTTCGGTGCCATTTATGTTTTATTTACAACTTTCTTACTAGATCTATTAACAGAGTGAGAGTCTGTCTGGCAGTGTTTCACAGACAATCATGCTACAAAACAGGTCGTCTCACTATATCTATTGCTAGAACATATCTTTATTTTTTTACAGCTTTTCTGCTACATATACATACATTACATAGACATTTGACATACATGGTACTTTTATATAAAGCAGTCATATAACAATAATACATTACCAAACATAAGTTCTTTAATCCCACCCCTCAGCCACTCTCAGCCCATCCCATCTATCACCATAGACCACCCCTCAGCCACTCTCAGCCCATCCCACCTATCACCATAGACCACCCTCGTGCCATATATTTTTTCAATTGTGCTGTGATATTTTACATACATTTTTAACCTTTCTAATCGTGTAGTATCCACAGATTGTGAGCTTAAGATGAAAACCTTTCCTGCGAGTATTATTATATTATTTATTGACTGACTATGGCTTTCCAAATCGGCCCAACACTGCTATTTGTAAGGTTCATGTTAAATGAATGTTGTGATTTTTTAACCATTCCTGAACCTGTGACCAAAACAAGCTACATAGGGGCAATACCAGAATAAATTATCTAGTGATTCTGTCTCTTCACAGCAAAATCTACAGAGCTGAGATTGTTGTATGCCCCATTTACTAGCATTCTATTGGTGGCAAGAATGTTGTTTAATTATAATTGAAGTGTTGAATAAAGTGTTGTTTTTTGTACCAGTTCATAAACCATGTGCCATGGAATCGGTACATCGAAAATCTCTTCCCATTTATCTTGCAACCTGTATGTCAACATTTTTGTCCTCAAATGAAACTGCCATATTTTTCTATTTATGCAGATTCCTTTCAGCCAATTTGTATCTTTAATATATGGCAGGCAAACAAGTTCCCTACCTTCTCCCTTTTCCACTTGCCTCCTCCTATTTTGTGGTAATGCTGCAATCAGTTGGTTATAAGTTTGGATTGAGCAGATATTCCCATATATTTTCGATAGCTGCATTTATGACATAACTCCACCATTTATATTCATAATATCATAAATAAATATAATACAATTTTTAAGCATTTTTCCCATAAAGAATGTTTTTATTTTATTAATCAGTATATTTGAGTTTAACCATAACATTTGTTGTAATATTTGTTCTATCTTTTCTGGAGGATAAAACTGAAATTGTAACCAGCTTTGTATGGCTTGTTTAAGAAAGGGTGATACTTTAAACAAAATTTCATTTTCAATTAGTCGGAAATGAGAAGTTGTAATCTGTATAAAGGCAAAAAGGCCATTTTTGAACAAAGGATGAGCCTTTCTTAATAATCTACTGTAGAACCATTTGGGGTTTAAGTATAACTTATGTATGAGTGAAGCTTTTAGTGAGAGGTTTAAACTTTAATATTTAATACATTTAGCCCCACAAACTCATATTCATTATATAAATAGGCACGTTTAATTTGGTCTGTTCAATAATAAATATTTTTTGCTCATATGATTTAAAAAACAAGTCGCCTGGAGTAGGCAGTGCCTTTAGTAAGTAAGTAAACTGTGATTGGACCAAAGAGTTAATCAATGTGATTTTTCCATAAATAGACAAGTATTTACCTCTCCATGGTTGCAGAATCTTATCTATTTTTGCAAACTTTCTATTGAAATTGATTGTGGTAAGTTAATTTATATTGTTTGAAATGTGAATACCAAGTATGTCTACTTCACCATCCGCCCATATTATTGGTAAACTACAAGGTAGTGTAAACACTGTGTCTTTTAACGATCCAATACGTAATATGACTCGTCATAATTAGGTTTTAGTCCAGAGAGGTTAGAAAAGTAACCAAGCTCTTAAATGAGACCGTTCAGGGATCCAGATTGCGGACTTAAGAAAAAATTTGAGTCATCGTCATACATTGACACTTTTGTTTTTATCCCCTGGGAATCTAAACCCTTGATGTTCTTGTTGGATCTAATTTAAATAGCTAGCATTTCAAATGGCCATAATAAATAGATATGGAGACAACGGACAGCCTTGTTTTACTCCTCAAAACTTTCTGAGAAGTAACTATTATTTACTATTTGACATCTGGGGTTGCTGTACATAACTTTAACCCATTGTATAAGAGATTCACCGAAATGAAAGTATATAAATTCTAGTCGTACTTTATCAAACGCCTTTTCAAAATCTGCTATGAAAACCAGGCGTGGTATCTAAGATGTTTCATAATGTTCAATTGTTTCAAGTAATTGTCGTATATTATCTCTAATATATGGTAAAACCTTTTTTATTCTGTGTGGTATGCATTTCGCCAGGATATTCGCATCACAACCTTGAAGTGTAAGAGGCCTCCAGTTATTTTTATGGACTGGATCTTTATACTTACCACCTGGGTCCTGTTTTAGTAGTAATGAAATCAGACCTTCTTGTTGAGTACCTGAAAGTCTACCATTTTTATAGGAGTAATTAAAATGTGCTAATAGTGGATCTTTGACTACATCAAAAAAGGTCTGATATACCTTTACTGGTATACCATCAAGCCCTGGTGTTTTTACAGACTGAAAAGATTTAATTGCCTCAAAAAGTTCATTTTCTGTAAGTTGGCCTTCACCCAGGTCTTTCTGTAAATTTGTTAATTTTACGTTATTATTAGGAAATAAATCCTTACAGTTAAAGAAAACATATGCTTAAAATATTTTGTTTCCTCTTTCAAAATATAATTAGGTGAATCAAGGATGAATCCATCATTTGAAACGAGTTTCTGTAAATTCTTTTTGGTAGCATTTCTATGTTGAAGATTCAAAAAACATTTTGTGCATTTTCCCCCCATTTTCCATCCAACTTGCTTTATTTTTGTAAAACATTACACTTGATTGTTCTTGAACAAGTACCTCCAAATCGTTTTGTTTTTACTCTAACCTATTTTTTGTCTCTATAGTCCAGTTTCCATGACATCTAACTGCACTGTTATTTCCTCTATATCCTTTACTAGTCTAATCTCTTTTGACCTAAACTGCTTTTGTTTTATGATGAGTATTGTATTGAATGGCCTCTAAATGTACATTTAAAAGTGCCCCATACAACAAGGAGATCTGCTGTACCTATGTTGTGCAGAAAAAAATGCAATGATTAATTATTTTGTCATAGTTAAGAACAAATTGTCATCCAAAAGGCTTTGATTAAATTTCCAATATCCCCGTCCACGTGGAAATTCTGTAAGGGTTATATCGAGGCCAATTAGATGGTGGTCAGATCGCATTCGGTCTCCTATTAATACTTTTCTTTTTACTTTTGATGCCAGCAAGAATGAAACCAGGAAGTAATCAAGACAGCTAGCTTGATTAAGCCTCCTCCATGTACAGTTGAAGTCGGAAGTTTACATACACTTAGGTTGGAGTCATTAAAACTCGTTTTTCAACCACTTTAAACATTTCTTGTTAACAAACTATAGTTTTGGCAAGTCGGTTAGGACATCTACTTTGTGCATGACAAGTCATTTTTCAAACAATTGTTTACAGACAGATTATTTCACTTATAATTCACTGTATCACAATTCCAGTGGGTCAGAAGTTTACATACACTAAGTTGACTGTGCCTTTAAACAGCTTGGAAATTCCAGAAAATGATGTATTGGCTTTAGAAGCTTCTGATTGGCTAATTGACATATATTGAGTCAATTGGAGGTGTACCTGTGGATGTATTTCAAGGCCTACCTTTAAACTCAGTGCCTATTTGCTTGACATCATGGGAAAATCAAAAGAAATCAGCCAAGACCTCAGAAAAAAAAACTGTAGACATCCACAAGTCTGGTTCATCCTTGGGAGCAATTTCCAAATGCCTGAAGGTACCACGTTCATCTGTATGCAAGTATAAACACCATGGGACCACGCAGCCGTCATACCGCTCAGGAAGGAGACATGTTCTGTCTCCTAGAGATGAATGTACTTTGGTGCGAAAAGTGCAAATCAATCCCAGAACAACAGCAAAGGACCTTTGGAGGAAACAGGTTCAAAAGTATCTATATCCACAGTAAAACGAGTCCTATATCGACATAACCTGAAAGGCCGCTCAGCAAGGAAGAAGCCACTGCTCCAAAACCACCATAAAAAAGCCAGACTACGGTTTGCAACTGCACATGGGGACAAAGATCATACTTTTTGGAGAAATGTCCTCTGGTCTGATGAAACAAAAATAGAACTGTTTGGCCATAATGACCATCGTTATGTTTGGAGGAAAAAGGGGGACGCTTGCAAGCCGAAGAACACCATCCCAACCGTGAAGCACTGGGGTGGCAGCATCATGCTGTGGGGGTGCTTTGCTGTAGGAGGGACTGGTGCACTTCACAAAATAGATGGCATCATGAGGAAGGACAATTATGTGGATATATTGAAGCAACATCTCAAGACATCAGTCAGGATTAAAGCTTGGTCGCAAATGGGTCTTCCAAATGGACAATGACCCAAAGGATACTTCCAAAGTTGTGGCAAAATGGCTTAAGGACAACAAAGTCAAGGTATTGGCCATCACAAAGCCCTGACCTCAAACCTATAGAACATTTGTGGGCAGAACTGAAAAAGCATGTGCGAGCAAGGCCTACAAACCTGACTCAGTTACACCAGCTCTGTCAGGAGGAATGGGCCAAAATTCACCCAACTTATTGTGGGAAGCTTGTGGAAGGCTACCCGAAACGTTTGACCCAAGTTAAACAATTTAAAGGCAATGCTACCAAATACTAATTGAGTGTATGTAAACTTCTGACCCACTGGGAATGTGATGAAAGAAATAAAAGCTGAAATAAATAATTCTCTCTACTATTATTCTGACATTTCACATTCTTAAAATAAAGTGTTGATCCTAACCGACCTAAAACAGGGAATTTTTACTAGGATTAAATGTCAGGAATTGTGAAAAACTGAGTTGAAATGTATTTGGCTAAGGTGTATGTAAACTTCCGACTTCAACTGTAAATTCCTATCAGCAGAGAGACATATTCCATGTAGTCCTCATTATATCCTGTTTTATTCCCACAAAAAAAGGAAGAAGGAGAAAGGAACATAGATTCTAACGGTCGCTAATGACAACCAGTAAAAATGTGTCTTAGACATCAGTCTACCCATTAAGGAACACCTCAGTTTAACTTACAATCGACTCTGACACAGCCACGGCCCGGTAGCCAATAAGACATGCAGAGTGAGTAAACCTCTATAACCAACCCTCTCTCCACCAACACACATGTAGTTATTATTCCAGGGTCGTTGATCTATCACCTCAGCTGTTTTACACCTATAATCATTAGGATCAAGAATATAAAAGGTGGCGTTAATAGCTTATATAGAATTATAAACTGGGTGGTTCGAGCCCTGAATGCTGACCGGCCCGAGAGGCATGGTACATCAGACCGTACACCACGGAAAAGCACCCGTTTTTACTGCTCTAATTATGCCGGCAACCAGCCTACAATAGCATTAAGGCACCTTGAGGGGTTTGTGGTATATCGCCAACACACCACTCCGCATTGCGTTTGCGTAAGAACAGCCCCCAGCCGCGGCATATTGGCCACACACCACACCCCCCTCGGGCTCTACCGCTTAAATATATAATACACCTCTCGCTTAGAGAAGTGGTTCCATAAGCCAGTTATTGTGTTGGTTCTACCGTTAACTCTAATCCATTTATCCCAGTGTTAACCAGCCCGCCACACACTAATAAAGACAACAACCCTGTTGACAATACGGAATCCATTTGTCGGTGTGTATCGGAACAATAATATGTCCTTTACATTTTTTATATTGAGATTTCTTTTTTTTAACGTAAAAGGATAATGACACCAATATTTTAGAAACGTATCGGCAGGTTATGTATATGCAGGTTATGTACAGGCCTACTCCAGTAGAGAACCTAGACAGGTTATGTATTGGCCTACTCCAGTAGAGAACCTAGACAGGTTATGTACAGGCCTACTCCAGTAGAGAACCTGGACAGGTTATGTACAGGCCTACTCCAAAAGAGAACCTAGACAGGTTATGTACAGGCCTACTCCAGTAGAGAACCTAGACAGGTTATGTACAGGCCTACTCCAGTAGAGAACCTAGACAGGTTATGTACAGGCCTACTCCAATAGAGAACCTAGACAGGTTATGTATTGGCCTACTCCAGTAGAGAACCTAGACAGGTTATGTACAGGCCTACTCCAGTAGAGAACCTAGACAGGTTATGTACAGGCCTACTCCAGTAGAGAACCTAGACAGGTTATGTACAGGCCTACTCCAGTAGAGAACCTAGACAGGTTTTTAACTCTGTAATCCTTTATCCTAGCCCTACATTACATCTATTCATATTTATTACGTTTTATCTTAAAAGCTAATCGTTCTGATTCACATTCGAGAACAAGGGCCGCACTATATAACAGTTTTTAAGTCATAATATACCCGACTTCTACAATTAGGCCATATCATATTTTAAAAAAAAATATATATATATATATGTGGTATTTCTAAGGTACTACCGTGCAACCTGGTCCTCTGCAGCTCAATTGGTAGAGCATGGCGCTTGTAATGCCAGGGTAGTGGGTTCGATCCCCGGGACCACCCATACGTAAAAATATGCACACATGACTGAAAGTCGCTTTGGATAAAAGCGTCGGCTTAATAGCATATTATTATATTATTTAAAACTAAAAAAGGTCTTACCCATCTTCCCCTAAATCAAAAACCTGATGTTAAGTCCATATTGTCCTAAGTTCCATATTGCCTAAATATAAAAAGGATAGGTTCATCATACCCATTCTGCATTACCATAAGTCAAACCTTATTTTAAGTCCACGGTTCCATACTGTATGAATACAAATGAATAATATTTTAAAAAAGAGTCCATCATGCAAAAAAAATGTTTGTGTATCGGGGACTACTTCAGCAGGCGGTAGCTATCAGCCACGTTGTAATCCTCCAGTCCTCTATCTCTCACAGCCACGTTGTAATCCTCCAGTTCTCTATCACTCACAGCCACGTTGTCATCCTCCAGTCCTCTATCACTCACAGCCACGTTGTAATCCTCCAGTCCTCTATCTGTCACAGCCACGTTGTAATCCTCCAGTCCTCTATCACTCACAGCCACGTTGTAATCCTCCAGTCCTCTATCACTCACAGCCACATTGTAATCCTCCAGTCCTCTATCACTCACAGCCACGTTGTAATCCTCCAGTCCTCTATCACTCACAGCCACGTTGTAATCTTCCAGTCCTCTATCACTCACAGCCACGTTGTAATCTTCCAGTCCTCTATCACTCACAGCCACGTTGTAATCCTCCAGTCCTCTATCACTCACAGCCACATTGTAATCCTCCAGTCCTCTATCACTCACAGCCACGTTGTAATCCTCCAGTCCTCTATCACTCACAGCCACGTTGTAATCTTCCAGTCCTCTATCACTCACAGCCACGTTGTAATCTTCCAGTCCTCTATCACTCACAGCCATGTTGTAATCTTCCAGTCCTCTCTCTCACAGCCACGTTGTAATCCTCCAGTCCTCTATCACTCACAGCCACGTTGTAATCTTACAGTACTCTCTCTCACAGCCACGTTGTAATCCTCCAGTCCTCTATCACTCACAGCCACGTTGTAATCCTCCAGTCCTCTATCACTCACAGCCACGTTGTAATCTTCCAGTCGTCTATCACTCACAGCAACGTTGTAATCCTCCAGTCCTCTATCACTCACAGCAACGTTGTAATCCTCCAGTCCTCTATCACTCACAGCCACGTTGTAATCTTCCAGTCCTCTATCTTCCAGTCCTCTATCTCTCACAGCCACATTGTAATCTTCCAGTCCTCCATCACTCACATCCACGTTGTAATATTCCAGTCCTCTATCACACACAGCAACGTTGTAATCTTCCAGTCCTCTATCACTCACAGCCACGTTGTAATCTTCCAGTCCTCTATCACTCACAGCCACGTTGTAATCTTCGAGTCCTTCAACATTTGGTTGTTTACATACAATTTATCGACCACTAGACGAACATTCTGCTTCTCTGCTCGGAGCCTTTTGAAAGTGGGGTACAGGGCACGTCGTCGCCACTATTTCATGGGGAAATTGTTCATTAATAGAGAACAGGGTGTTCTTCAGTTCCCTACCCTGTTGTAACAAGGCAATTTTCATTTTGTAGTGAGTTAGCATAGCTACGATCGGACCTTCCATCCCCTCTGCCACCGAAACGGTGAGCCCTTTGAAAATCAATTGTATTCACCTGTTTGTCCGTCATTTTGAGATTATGTTTCATGAACACCTTGACTTTTCCTTCCGTTGACCGATAGTTTTCATCCTCCTTTATTCCCATTATAACAATATTATTCTTCATTCTTCTGCACTTTAGATTAAGTAATGTGGCCTTGTTTCAAAGCCAGTGTTTCATAGGAGTTCCCACATATGCTGAGCACTTGTTGGCTGCTTTTCCTTCACTCTGCGGTCCGACTCATCCCAAACCATCTCAATTTGGTTGAGGTCGGGGGATTGTGATCAGGTCATCTGATGCAGCACTCCATCACTCTCCTTCTTGGTGAAATAGCCCTTACACAGCCTGGAGGTGTGTTGGGTCATTGTAGTCCCATTAAGTTATATTATATTATATACCCTTTTTGAGTACATTTTGGCACTGGAATAAATGTTTCAAACTAATATCAATGCCACATAGGTACTATTTTTAACAAAATAGTGCATGACAATTTTTTTTCACAAAATAGAACAGAATAACATATTCAAGTGTTTGTGGGTGATTCCATGACAAGGTCAACCTGAGCATGCCCAAAGAAAGTTAATTTCCAAACGAAACCAGGTTCCAGGGTTTACAGTAACAAAACAAAAAAATGAAGAGAATAAATAAAATAGGCGCCTGACAAATTGTGTCAGATAGAAGAAAATAATAACATTGCAAAATAATGATTTTTATTCATTAATGGAAATACAAGTCAATGTTAATACATTCAACCTGCCATGCTTATCGGTCTATAGGTTCATTTGCCCTCAACCTCACGCAAATTATCAACGAACCTACCAGGTACAACCCTAAATCCGTAAACATGGGTACCCTCATAGATATCATCCTGACTAACTTACCCTCTAAATACACCTCCGCTGTCTTCAACCAGGATCTCAGCGATCACTGCCTTATTGCCTGCGTCCGTAACGGGTCCGCGGTCAAACGACCACCCCTCATCACTGTCAAACGCTCCCAAAAACACTTCAGCGAGCAGGCCTTCCTAATTGACCTGGCCCAGGTATCCTGGATGGATATAGATCTCATTCCGTCAGTAGAGGATGCCTGGTTGTTCTTTAAAAGTAATTTCCTCTCAATCTTAAATAGACATGCCCCATTCAAAAATACAGAACTAAGAACAGATATAGCCCCTGGTTCTCCTCAGACTTGACTGCCCTTGACCAGCACAAAAACATCCTGTGGCGTACTGCATTAGCATCAAATAGCCCCCGTGATATGCAACTTTTCAGGGAAGTTAGGAACCAATATACACAAGCAGTTAGGAAAGCAAAGGCTAACTTTTTCAAACAGAAATTTGCATCCTGTAGCACTAACTCCAAAAAGTTTTGGGACACTGTAAAGTCCATGGAAAATAAGAGCACTTCCTCCCAGCTGCCCACTGCACTGAGGCTAGGAAACACTATCACCACCGATAAATCTACAATAATCGAGAATTTCAACAAGCATTTTGCTACGGCTGGCCATGCTTTCCACCTGGCTACCACTACCCCGGCCACCAGCTCTGCACCCTCCGCTGCAACTTGCCCATGCCCCCCGCTTCTCCTTCACACAAATCCAGACAGCTGATGTTCTAAAAGAGCTGCAAAATCTGGACCCCTACAAATCATCTGGACTAGACAATCTGGACCCTTTCTTTCTAAAACTAGCCGCCGAAATTGTCGCAACCCCTATTACTAGCCTGTTCAACCTCTCTTTCGTAACGTCTGAGATCCCCAGAGATTGGAAAGCTGCCGCGGTCATCCCCCTCTTCAAAGGGGGTGACACTCTAGATCCAAACTGTTACAGACCCATATCCATCCTGCCCTGCCTTTCAAAAGTTTTTGAAAGCCAAGTCAACAAACAGATCACCAACCATTTCGAATCCCACCGTACCTTCTCTGCTATGCAATCCGGTTTCCGAGCTGGTCATGGGTGCACTTCAGCCACGCTCAAGGTCCTAAATGATATTATAACCGCGATCGATAATAGACAGTACTGTGCAGCCGTTTTCATTGACCTGGCCAAGGCTTTCGACTCTGTCAACCACCGCATTCTTATTGGCAGACTAAATAGCCTTGGTTTCTCTAATGACTGCCTCGCCTGGTTCACCAACTACTTCTCAGATAGAGTTCAATGTGTCAAATCGGAGGGCCTGTTGTCTGGACCTATGGCAGTCTCTATGGGGGTGCCACAGGGTTCAATTCTTGGGCCAACTCTTTTCTCTGTGTATATCAATGACGTCGCTCTTGCTGCTGGTGACTCTCAGATCCACCTCTACGCAGACGACACCATTTTGTATACATCTGGCCCTTCATTGGACACTGTGTTAACAAACCTCCAAACGAGCTTCAATTCCATACAACACTCCTTCAGTAGCCTCCAACTGCTCTTAAACACTAGTAAAACAAAATGCATGCTCTTCAACCGAACGCTGCTTGCACCCGCCCACCCGACTAGAATCACTACTCTAGACGGGTCTGACCTAGAGTACGTGGACAACTACAAATATCTAGGTGTCTGGTTAGACTGTAAACTCTCCTTCCAGACTCACATTAAGAATCTCCAATCCAAAGTTAAATCTAGAATCGGTTTCCTATTTCGCAACAAAGCCTCCTTCACTCATGCTGCCAAACATGCCCTTGTAAAACTGACTATCCTACCGATCCTTGACTTCGGCGATGTCATTTACAAAATAGCCTCCAACACTCTACTCAGCAAATTGGATGTTGTCTATCACAGTGCCATCCGTTTTGTCTCCAAAGCCCCATATAATACCCACCACTGTGACCTGTACGCTCTTGTTGGCTGGTCCTCACTACATATTCGTCGCCAAACCCACTGGCTCCAGGCCATCTATAAATCACTGCTAGGCAAATCCCGCCTTATCTTAGCTCATTGGTCACCATAGCAACACCCACCCGTAGTCTGCGCTCCAGCGGGTATATCTCACTGGTCATCCCCAAAGCCAACACCTCCTTTGGCCGCAATTCCTTCCAGTTCTCTGCTGCCAATGACTGGAACAAACTGCAAAAATCTCTGAAGCTGGAGACGCTTATCTCCCTCACTAACTTTAGGCATCAGTTGTCAGAGCACCTTACCGATCACTGCACCTGTACACAGCCCATCTGAAATTAGCCCGCCCAACTACCTCATCCCTATATTGTTATTTATTTTGCTCATCTGTACCCCAGTATCTCTATTTGCACATCATCTCTTGCACATCATTCCAGTGTTAATACTAAATTGTAATTATTTTGCACTATAGCCTATTTTATTGCCTTACCTCCATAACTTGCTAAATTTGCACACTGTATATTAATTGTATTTCTGTTGTATTTTTTTTGATTTTTGTTTTGTTTTACCCCATATGTAACTCTGTGTTGTTGTTTTTATCGCACTGCTATGCTTTATCTTGGCCAGGTCGCAGTTGTAAATGAGAACTTGTTCTCAACTGGTTTACCTGGTTAAATAAAGGTGAAAAAAAAAAAAAAAAAAAATTTGCATCATTTAGTGGAATGAAATTGCAGCGTGTGTATTTTTGTTGGTCATAATGCATCTTATTTATCACATGCGCTCAGCATCCAGAGCCTATGAGTGGAATATCACGTGTCAGACAGCGCCAGCGCTGCTGCTGAGAGCCTGCTTCAGCTCTTTAAACAGCTTGTTGCTGCTGGAGTGGACCGTCTGCTTTTAGAAGCCCAGTCACTGCGCAACAATTCGAAATGCAATCACGTGTTCAAAACAATTTTAAAAAAGACCCACAATTTGTATTTCTCAACTGGTAATTGAAGAGCACCCTCCCATTCGCCATTCAAATTCATGTGGTCCTCTGTAGCTCAATTGGTAGAGCATGGCGCTTTTAACGCCAGGGTAGTGGGTATCGATCCCCGGGACCACCCATACGTAAAAATGCATGCACACATGACTGTAAGTCGCTTTGGATAAAAGCGTCTGCTAAATAGCATATTATTATATTATAGGCAATGGTAGTCAGGCTATCAGCGCGTCACTCACCACTATGCAATGTGAGCTGGAGGCAGAACGCATTTAGAAAATATATACTTAACCGTTCGAAACGTTAACGTCATATTATGAGGCATGTCTAAGGGGGTAAAAAGCTGCTAGCGGTCCGTGGTACCGCGTGACAGAAACTGTGCATCACGCCTCGATCACACCTACAGCGTTTTTGCTGTTTGGTACACCAGAAGTACATGAATTTCCCGAGGCAGCAGGTTCTATGTGGTGCATACGTTGGATTTATAAAACGTGTGCGTAGAAGGCTGGACAGAAATGGTAGCGGAAGGTGAACGTTGAAAGTTTTGTTGCACACACACATCCAGATGATGCTGTGTACCATTTTGAGCAATGACGCCCGTAGGTTTGATCGAGGCGTTAGTTTTCCAGAATCAATGTTCATTGGCTACTCCCGTTTTAGTAGGGTTTAGCCCTTTGCGCTATTTGAGGAGTTGAGACATAAAAAGGGTTTGTTAGAGAGGTTAAGTTCTCCTCTATTACAGTAAAATAATGTCTCGATGTGTCTCAGTGTCAATATGACTGTTTCTGTTGGACCAAACCTCAAATAGCATGTTGAAACTGCTTGATGTCAGAGAGGAAGAAGTGATCTTTAGTCTTTGTTGTTGTGAGTGTCAGGGGGAGGGGCTTGGTGTCAGGAGGAGGGACTTGGTGTCAGGGGGAGGGGCTTGGTGTCAGGGGGAGGGGCTTGGTGTCTGTGTGTGAGTGGGAAGGTGCTCAGTGAACACAGCACAGAAGGAGGAGGAGCTTGGTGTCAGGAGGAGGAGCTTGGTGTCAGGAGGAGGGGCTTGGTGTCAGGGGGAGGGGCTTGGTGTCTGTGTGTGAGTGGGAAGGTGCTCAGTGAACACAGCACAGAAGGAGGAGGAGCTTGGTGTCAGGAGGAGGGGCTTGGTGTCAGGGGGAGGGGCTTGGTGTCAGGGGGAGGGGCTTGGTGTCAGGAGGAGGGGCTTGGTGTCACAGCACAGAAGGAGCGAAGGAGATGAGACCAAAAAGACAAACACTCATGAAAACAGGAAGAAAAAAAAATAATTTGATTCTTGCAATACAGGCATTAGGAACATCGCGCTAAAACACATTCAAATCAATTGATTTGATACTGTATATAGCCCAGCCCTAATTACAGGTAGCCTGAATTAGGCTTGGGAGGTATACCGTATATATGTGGTCCTTTGTAGCTCAGTTGGTAGAGCGCATGGTGCTTGTAACGCCAGGGTAGTGGGTTCAATTCCCGGGACCACCCATACTTAAAGTGTACGCATGACTGTAAGTCGCTTTGGATAAAAGCGTCTGCTAAAATTGCAAATATATACCGTATACCGGGGTATTTGGACAAAGCCACGGGATGGTTTTTCAACATTGTTGAAACTATTTCTTTGAAGTTTATTTTATCAATTGTAATACTTGTGGCTACTTTTTAAGTAAATACCTCCAGTCAAGTTGTGCAATATGTTAGGAGATAAAGAACATTGTGTTCTTCATTTCACCTGTCACATTATTATGTAGCTTATGGTAGTCCCCAGTCACATGGTGTTTGTTTACAAGCACACAACTATGAGAGACCTGAGCCACTCACTGTCGTGTAGCATGCGCCAGGTCATCTAATTACAGTATGGAATTCACAACTAAATGTTTGCCAGCTAGATATCTTATAACTATTATGTTAACTGTCTAAAATGTGCTAATTGCTCTGCAGTTGTGCATTTGGTTTGCTAATTTAGTAGCTAGCATTCGCTTGGTGACAGCAAAGAATCCCCACCTGGATCAAGAGCCTTGCAGGCTAATATTCATTTTGTGCGTGCAGCAAATTGTGAGTAGCATTTTTTTGTTACTTGTATAGTTTAGGTCAGAAACTGTACAAAATGTTTGCAATGTGCTCGTTAGCATTTACTTAGCATTCTCTATGAGGATTCCTTAGTACCTGTTAGCATTCTGGTAAGTAACATGCTTTGAATATTTGTACGTTTTAAATACAGTCAACTTCTGCACTTCAATGCTAACTAGCGTTAGCACAATGACTGGTAGTCTATGGGTATCTGCTGAAGTCTATGGGTATCTGCTAGCATATACCCATAGACTTCCAGTCGTTTTGTTAACGCTCGTTAGCAATTGCGCTAGCGCTAGTTAGCAACTTCCTTCAAACCACTCGAAGAGACATACAAATGATATACACTAGTTCATCTGACTCTGAGGAAGTAGATAAAGGGCCTCACTGCCAAAATCCCAAAGTATCTCTTTAAGGATAATTATTTAAGTGGTTTCACATCAAATGTTTAATTTATATTTTGTCTTTCCATTCTGTGAGACATTGAAGTTGTGATTTTGCGTGCAAATGTAATATCCATAACGCTGTAATCTCCCATAACTAAAGTAGAATGACACTTTAAAATCACACATCAGTTCAAAAGAAAGAGATATTCAGGGTAATCGGTTCAACAACTACATAGTTTGTGCCCCTGTTTTTAAGACAGTACTCACCGTTCTTCTCTTCTTCCTCCTCCAATGTGACAGTAATCTCCCCCTCCTCCTCCTTAATTCCAAAAACTGCATCCTCCTCTTTCACTCTTAAGGATTCTTCCTCTTCTGTCACTGTAACTTCTTCCTCTTCTTTCACTGTAACTTCTTCCTCTTTCACTGTAACAGCTTCACCCTCTACTTCTATTTTGACAGTAACAGCCTCCTCTACCTTCTCCTCTTTCACGATAGCTTCTTTCTCCGTCCAGCAGATATCCTCTTCTTTAGCAGGAAAGGATCGACTTAGTGAGCTCATGGTCAGGGATGTTAGATTGTTAGCTAGCGTTAGCGATTAGCTTAGTGCTAGGCTATCTTAACCAGCCAGCTAGCTAGCTGACTAGGTCAATATTAAATGGAGTAACTAGTAAATAAGCAACTAGTGTTTAAAACACGGAGGTTAATACACCAGAATCTTTCGGTTTTATGTTGGCTAGCGAGTTACCGAGGTGGTTGAATCAGTAGCTGTGTTGTTGTTGAAGAAGAAGCGTCCCGTCCCGTCCACCAGATTTTACGTCACGCAAGAAGCGCCAGCTGAAAGACTCACATCGCCATCTGCTGACTGGAGTGGGTAACACAGTTTAGGAAAATATTCACTACATTGTTTATTCTGGCAAACAACGTCATAACAATAGTGGTCTAAGGCACTGCATCGCAGTGCTAGCTGTGCCACTAGAGGTCCTGGTTCGAATCCAGGCTCTGTCATAGCCGGCCGCGACCGGGAGACCCATGGGCGGCGCACAATTGGCCCAGCGTCGTCTAGGGTAGAGGAGGGAATGGCCGGCAGGGATATAGCTCAGTTGGTAGAGCATGGCGTTTGCAACGGCAGGGTTGTGGGTTGGTTCCCACGGGGGGTATGAAAAAAAATATGTATGCACTCACTAACTGTAAGTCGCTCTGGATAAGAGCGTCTGCTAAATGACTAAAATGTAAATGTAAATATAGCCCCTAGCATCAAACTAAATTGACCAAGGTCAGTGTGCGTTTTGTGTGCGTTCCGAGACGTTAGGCGTTTCTTTCTCACCAAGTAATTTTTTATGACGCATTTCACACCAATTGCGAAATAACGTTAGCTAGTTGGCTAATGTTAGGGCTAAGGGTTATGGTTAGGGGTTAGGTTAAAGGGTTAGGGTAATGGTTAGTAAACATGCTAAGTAGTTGCAAAGTAGCTAAAAAGTAGTAAGTAGTGCAAAGTTGCTAATTAGCTAACAGTTATTTATATTTTTTCACTGTCCCACCCTCCTCTTCTTCCTTTTTCATTCTGAAAGCTTCTTTCTCTGCTTTCACTATAAAATCCTCCTCTTCTTCTAAGACAATGTTCAGCCCCAGAGCTTCTTTCTCCGTCCAGCAGACCTCCTCTTCTTTAGCAGGGGGGAAGTAGCTTAGTGAGCTCATGGTCCTCTGTAGCTCAATTGGTAGAGCATGGTGCTTGTAACGCCAGGGTAGTGGGATCGATCCCCGGGACCACCCATATGTAAAAATGTATGCACACATGACTGTAAGTCGCTTTGGATAAAAGCGTCTGCTAAATTGCATATTATATATGGTCGGGATGTTAGCTAGTTAGTTAGCTGGTTAGAATGAGCGACTAGCCCCAGTCAAGGTAAATATGAAATAAAACTTCGTAACTAGTAAATACACAGACAGTGTGTTTAAAACACAGAAGTTAATGTACAGAAAAATGGTCTAAAGAGTTGAACTGTTTTGGTTACCTAGCAGTGGCGGCTGGCCGATAGAGGGCGCTAGGGCGCCGCCCCCTTAAATAAAATTATTTAAAAAAAATAATAATAATAATAATAATAATAATAAAAACATCAGTATGTCAATATTTGTGTGTTTGAAATATGGAATGCACACAGTAATATGTGTAAGATATGATAGAAAATCATATTCGCAATCGCAACCTTTCCTCTGCCTGTCAAACGCCTCGTCAGCTCTGGGCGATACAGAAAGTGCCCCGAGGAGGCGGGTCTACGTAGCAGTTAAGCCAATTGCTAATTTAAGATATGAATGTATGACATAAAATGTAGCTAATCAGCGATTTTAATTCGAATCCAAGGAGGGCGATTATTTTATCGCCCCAAGCTCGCCCCTGATAAAATAAGGACCGGGCTCCAGTGGCGCCATTTTTACTAGACGACAATGGCGAGCGCAAACGTTACTCCTCCAAGACCCAACCCTAACTCGGTGAAATCTCTCCTCCAAGATCCGTTTGAGAGGAGAACTTTGTCAGAGAAAGTTCGGGTGAAAGAGCTGGGCCCAGATCAACCTGACCTCTCAATCAGACAGCAGGCTAGCGAGAAAGGGAAGCAGTATATGCGCGGCTTCTCCCGTAGCTGGTACACCAGGAAGGCTTGGCTAGCTGGGTGCACTGATGCTAATGCTTTATTTTGCTTTCCGTGCTTGCTTTTTAAAACGACGGGGTCAGATTCAGCATGGACAGGTACCGGAGTGAGGGATATGAAGCACCTGTCAGAGAAGGTAAAGAAACATGAGAACACCAGGGCACACATGGACAACTCTGTAAAGCTAGCTGTATTAGGAAGGGTGAACATTGCTACGCAGCTGGATGACGGCCACAGGATTGCGGTGAGGAAACACAATGAGGAGGTGGATAAAAACAGGCACATTCTATCCAAAATGATCGATTGTGTGAAGTTCTGTGGGGCTTTTGAGTTGGCCTTGCGTGGGCACGAGGAGACTGACTCCTCGGACAACCCCGGCATTTTCCGGGGCTTAGTGGATTTTGTTGACTCCCTCGACAGTGTGCTGGAGGAGCACCTGAAGACAGCTACCGTTTTTAAGGGCACGTCAAAGACGATACAGAACGAGCTGTTGGAATGTATGCTGTCAGTGCTTAAGGATTACATCCTGGAGGAAGTAAAGAGTGCTGATTTTATCGCCATTCAAGCTGACGAGACGACTGACGTTTCCACCCACTAACGTGTTTCCAGACCATCAGAGACTCTGGGAACTTTGATGCCCCGACTGTCAGAGAGGCGGGGGGCTTTGTGAGGATGCTCGAAGACGAGGCTTTCTGTTTTTTCCTGGCACTGTTCCACAAGATCATGCCAAATGTGGACATGCTTTTCAGCCAGCTGCAGAAGAGGAACATCGACCCTGTCTTCATTAAAGCACTTGTCCAGAGGTTCACAGACAGCATGCTAACAATCAGGTAAATAACTATATTTACTATTGGCTGATAAAGATGTTGTTAGAAAGATGAATAGTTCACTTACAACAGTTTAAAAGCCTAAATGTGTCTGGTCATCAAAGTGAGTGATTATCATAGAGCCGTCACAATTATATTTGTTTTAGTATTTTAAAAGGAAAGAGAAGACACAATCAGACGTTGATAATAATGCAGGAAAGTACTACACAGTTTGTAATAATTATTCAGGTGTCCACCAGGTCAATTTCTAGAAGAGGCCTAGTTGTTATTGAAGATTAACTTTATTGCTAAGTGCACAGCAGAACAAAATGATGTTGCATCCCTCTCACAAATGTAATAGAAAAAGGCTTTAAAACGTAATAACATCAGTTAATTATGTACATCACAGGTTAAAAGCAGTTACTAGACATAGTTTGTGTGTATATACACACTATCTGTCTGTCTGTCTGTCTGTCTGTCTGTCTATATATATATATAAAATTCCTGTACAAATAAGATGACAGACACACACACACAGAGCAGCTCTGGCCGCATGTTTCTTTGTATATAGTTGACCTTAGCATAAAAAATCCAGTTATATATGGTACTCTAGAAAGTCTTAATAGTGTCTTTGCTAATATTACTGTATATATGTTGTTTTGTATCAATTAATTGTTGCAGTTCTGGAGCACATTAACAATTAGTCACATTTAGTATGATCATAAAATACTGTATGCTATTCTTCCAGTCAAAGGTTTGAGTTCATCCACTTGATATCCATTTCTATATTATACATCCTTTTATACAGTGTAAGATTCCCTATAAACTTTATAATAATTTAATGTTATTGTCCACTTTCCACTCTGTTCTGACAGCATGCCTGTTGCGTTGCATGTTTACTACCAATGGTGAAAAGTTCACTTTAAATGCAAATGAAAGGCTTGGGTTTGTGTAATATGTTTTTGTGTAAGAATGCCTCAACTTTTTAATATTGGCATTAAATAATTACTGAATGTTTCACTGAGCACTGCTGTCCTGCAGTTTGTGTTAAAATATATCGCGATGGTTACAGGAAAAAAAAAGTATGGCACAGCCCCACCGAGAATATTTTTCACCAGCCGCCACTGTTACCTAGGTGATTGAATCAGCCGTTGTTCTCAGTGGTGTAAAGTAACTAAGTAAAAATGGGACATTACCTTTACATTGTTATTGTGGGATCTGTAACGCTTCAGATTTAAAGATTGAATAGAACCCTTACTTCTTGAACACAACCAAATACTGCAATGACATATGAGCGTTGGAGTGTGCCTCTGGCTGTCCATAAATAAAATGTAAAAAAATTAAATTGCTCTGTCTGGTTTGCTTAATACAAGGAATTTGATGTAAATTCACTTTTACTCATGTATGACAGTTGAGCAGTGGCGGCTGGCCGATAGAGGGCGCTAGGGCGCCGCCCCCTTAAATAAAATTATTTAAAAAAATAAAATAAAAAATAAATAAAAATAATAATAATAATAATAAAAACATCAGTATGTCAATATTTGTGTGTTTGAAATATGGAATGCACACAGTAATATGTGTAAGATATGATAGAAAATCATATTCGCAACCTTTCCTCTGCCTGTCAAACGCCTCGTCAGCTCTGGGCGATACAGAAAGTGCCCCGAGGAGGCGGGTCTACGTAGCAGTTAAGCCAATTGCTAATTTAAGATATGAATGTATGACATAAAATGTAGCCAATCAGCGATCTTAAATCGAATCCAAGGAGGGCGATTATTTTATCGCCCCAAGCTCGCCCCTGATAAAATAAGGACCGGGCTCCAGTGGCGCCATTTTTACTAGACGACAATGGCGAGCGCAAACGTTACTCCTCCAAGACCCAACCCTAACTCGGTGAAATCTCTCCTCCAAGATCCGTTTGAGAGGAGAACTTTGTCAGAGAAAGTTCGGGTGAAAGAGCTGGGCCCAGATCAACCTGACCTCTCAATCAGACAGCAGGCTAGCGAGAAAGGGAAGCAGTATATGCGCGGCTTCTCCCGTAGCTGGTACACCAGGAAGGCTTGGCTAGCTGGGTGCACTGATGCTAATGCTTTATTTTGCTTTCCGTGCTTGCTTTTTAAAACGACGGGGTCAGATTCAGCATGGACAGGTACCGGAGTGAGGGATATGAAGCACCTGTCAGAGAAGGTAAAGAAACATGAGAACACCAGGGCACACATGGACAACTCTGTAAAGCTAGCTGTATTAGGAAGGGTGAACATTGCTACGCAGCTGGATGACGGCCACAGGATTGCGGTGAGGAAACACAATGAGGAGGTGGATAAAAACAGGCACATTCTATCCAAAATTATCGATTGTGTGAAGTTCTGTGGGGCTTTTGAGTTGGCCTTGCGTGGGCACGAGGAGACTGACTCCTCGGACAACCCCGGCATTTTCCGGGGCTTAGTGGATTTTGTTGCCTCCCTCGACAGTGTGCTGGAGGAGCACCTGAAGACAGCTACCGTTTTTAAGGGCACGTCAAAGACGATACAGAACGAGCTGTTGGACTGTATGCTGTCAGTGCTTAAGGATTACATCCTGGAGGAAGTAAAGAGTGCTGATTTTATCGCCATTCAAGCTGACGAGACGACTGACGTTTCCACCCACTGCCAGTTGGTGCTTGTGATACGCTACATCGATGCTAAAAGTAACGTCCAAGAGCGTTTTTTCGAGTTCATTTTGATTGAGAACGCAACCGCCGACACCATCGCTACAGCGCTGCTGGAGAGGCTCAGCACCATACTCTCACATGGACAAAAGGCCAAACTTATTGCCCAGGCTTACGACGGAGCAAGTGTGATGAGGGGAGCCACCGGCGGAGTGCAGCGTAAAATAGTGGATGTGTACGAAAATGCGCACTACGTCCACTGCTATGCACATCAGCTGAACCTCATCATGCAGCAGGCTACTTCACGCATCCCCAGGATCGGCACTTTCTTTTCCGACCTTGCAGGATTTTCTGCTTTCTTCTCCAGGTCTCCCAAGCGAACCACTGTGCTTGACGAAGTGGTTGCGCATAGACTCCCCAGAGCCTCTACAACACGGTGGAACTTCCACAGTCGCGCTGTAAACACTGTGTACGAGTACAGGGATGACCTCCTAACGTGTTTCCAGACCATCAGAGACTCTGGGAACTTTGATGCCCCGACTGTCAGAGAGGCGGGGGGCTTTGTGAGGATGCTCGAAGACGAGGCTTTCTGTTTTTTCCTGGCACTGTTCCACAAGATCATGCCAAATGTGGACATGCTTTTCAGCCAGCTGCAGAAGAGGAACATCGACCCTGTCTTCATTAAAGCACTTGTCCAGAGGTTCACAGACAGCATGCTAACAATCAGGTAAATAACTATATTTACTATTGGCTGATAAAGATGTTGTTAGAAAGATGAATAGTTCACTTACAACAGTTTAAAAGCCTAAATGTGTCTGGTCATCAAAGTGAGTGATTATCATAGAGCCGTCACAATTATATTTGTTTTAGTATTTTAAAAGGAAAGAGAAGACACAATCAGACGTTGATAATAATGCAGGAAAGTACTACACAGTTTGTAATAATTATTCAGGTGTCCACCAGGTCAATTTCTAGAAGAGGCCTAGTTGTTATTGAAGATTAACTTTATTGCTAAGTGCACAGCAGAACAAAATGATGTTGCATCCCTCTCACAAATGTAATAGAAAAAGGCTTTAAAACGTAATAACATCAGTTAATTATGTACATCACAGGTTAAAAGCAGTTACTAGACATAGTTTGTGTGTATATACACACTATCTGTCTGTCTGTCTGTCTATATATATATATATATATATATATAAAAGTCACTGGTTGTGTGTTGAGGGGGAATTACAGTGAGTTAAGAAGTCTGATTGCAAGTTATCAAATTAAACTTTATTTTTTGGACCCAGGGCCTCAATTCCCTCTTTGTGTGGGGACAGCGCATCTGACGAGCAGCAACAGCCCATCAAGCGACGGAGGATGCTGGGACCAGGAGAACAACAGAGGTTGGCTATAGAGGTAAGTTGTGATGTAATTGTCAGTGTTTCCCCCTAGAACTTTTTTCAGGCCTGGTAGTATGTAGCCAAAACCCTGAACAATCAGGACCTTGGTAATCATATACTTGAGTTGGACATAGGCATGTGTCAGTCAGGATCACTTGCATCAAAATAGCTTAATTGCAAATTAAAGCTGATGATGTATCTTTTACAGGTATGTGATACCATCCTGAGTCATGCCAAAGAGAGGTTCTCCTTCACCCAGCACCTCATCAGCGCAACACTATTGCACGGAGAGTTGTTCCCACAACACAGTGTGAAGTTCCCCGATACAGCGCTTGAAACAACCGTGGAGGCGTACCCCATGTTGAACAAGGCCAAGCTCAAAACCGAACTGTCCCTCATCTATGAGAACAGTGAGTTCAAGGCTTGTAGTGGTGCAGTGCCCCTGTACCAGTTCTTCATGGAGAACAACCTTCAGAGCACTTTCACAGAGACTGCCAGCCTCCTCAAGATCCTCATCACCACACCCATGACAACTGCTGAGTCAGAAAGGTGCTTCTCTACACTGAAAAGGATCAAGACCTTCCTGAGAAACAGCATGACACAGGATAGCCTGAACGCTCTGGCCATGCTCTCCATGGAGAAGAAACTTGTCAGGGACATTCCTGACTTTAATCAAAGGGTCATTGAGAGGTTTGCCACTCAGAAGGACAGACGGGCAAAATTCCTGTACAAATAAGATGACAGACACACACACACAGAGCAGCTCTGGCCGCATGTTTCTTTGTATATAGTTGACCTTAGCATAAAAATCCAGTTATATATGGTACTCTAGAAAGTCTTAATAGTGTCTTTGCTAATATTACTGTATATATGTTGTTTTGTATCAATTAATTGTTGCAGTTCTGGAGCACATTAACAATTAGTCACATTTAGTATGATCATAAAATACTGTATGCTATTCTTCCAGTCAAAGGTTTGAGTTCATCCACTTGATATCCATTTCTATATTATACATCCTTTTATACAGTGTAAGATTTCCTATAAACTTTATAATAATTTCATGTTATTGTCCACTTTCCACTCTGTTCTGACAGCATGCCTGTTGCGTTGCCTGTTTACTACCAATGGTGAAAAGTTCACTTTAAATGCAAATGAAAGGCTTGGGTTTGTGTAATATGTTTTTGTGTAAGAATGCCTCAACTTTTTAATATTGGCATTAAATAATTACTGAATGTTTCACTGAGCACTGCTGTCCTGCAGTTTGTGTTAAAATATATCGCGATGGTTACAGGAAAAAAAAAGTATGGCACAGCCCCACCGAGAATATTTTTCACCAGCCGCCACTGCAGTTGAGTACTTTTTCCACCACTGAACTTAAGCACGTTTAAAACAAGATACGTTTAGACTTTTACTGAAGTAGTATTTTTAGTGGATGAGTTTCACTTTTACTTGAGTAATTTCCTACTAAGGTATCTTTACGTTTACTTAAGTATGACAGTATTACTTTGTCACCACTGATTTTTGTCGTTGTTGAAGACGCTTCCGGTGCCATCCACTGGATTATACGTCACCCAAGAAGCCCCACCTGAAACACTCACATCGCCATCTGCTGACTGGTGTGGGCAGCACAGTTAGGAAAATTATTAACTACATTGTTTATTCCGTCAAACAATAGCTGTTTCCATTGTCCCGTGATTTTTTTTATTCGGTATTTAGAAAGTTTGCATAGAAAAAAGATAAGACATAAGGTCCTCTGTAGCTCAGCTGGTAGAGCATGGCGCTTGTAACGCCAGGGTAGTGGGTTGGATCCCTGGGACCACCCACACGTAAAAATGTATGCACACATGACTGTAATTCGCTTTGGATAAAAGCGTCTGCTAAATGGCATATTATTATTATTTGCCTGTTATGGTGCGTTTCCATTGATGGTGCATTTCCATTGAACTGTCTTGTCAATAAAAACAGCTGGACGTAGTGAGGTCACACCTAAAAAAATACAATTTTTAGCCCAAAAAAAAATAGAATGCGGAATAAAAGTGGTTGAATGGTTGCCATGGTCCATTCAGGCAAAATGCGCATTAATACAATTAAATCCCACCTGTCTGTTTCATGTCCAAGGTAGCCGGCGAAAGCCTACATGAATAGAATGCAAGAATTTAATATTGGCCACATTCTAATAATTAGCATGCAACCAACGTATTGTCACGGTCTGTGCCAGTGTGAAACTTGCACTCCTGTAGATCTGAAAACTTTGCATCCAGCCAACCAGAAAAGCAAGGCAAAACAATTCAGGCATTTTTGAAAGTCAGGACTCTTAAAAAATTATTCTGCAATCATTATTTATTCAAATTATCATGAGAACCTCCTTCCCTCAGCCAGGGCATTGAAAATGGGTCGTGGATGGGTATTCCAGCATGACAATGACCCAAAACACACGGCCAAGGCAACAAAGGAGTGGCTCAAGAAGAAGCACATTAAGGTCCTGGAGTGGCCTAGCCAGTCTCCAGACCTTAATCCCATAGAAAATCTGTGGTGGGAGCTGAAGGTTCGAGTTGCCAAACGTCAGCCTCGAAACCTTAATGACTTGGAGAAGATATGCAAAGAGCAGTGGGACAAAATCCCTCCTGAGATGTGTGCAAACCTGGTGGCCAACTACAAGAAACGTCTGACCTCTGTGATTGCCAACAAGGGTTTTGCCACCAAGTACTAAGTCATGTTTTGCAGAGGGGTCAAATACTTATTTTCCTCATTAAAATGCAAATCAATTTATAACATTTTTGACATGCGTTTTTCTGGATTTTTTGTTGTTGTTATTCGGTCTCTCACTGTTCAAATAAACCTACCATTAAAATTATAGACTGATCATGTCTTTGTCAGTGGGCAAACGTACAAAATCAGCAGGGGATCAAATACTTTTTTCCCTCACTGTACATATCCAGCAAATGTAAACAGTAGAGCATATGCATCACATGGAAACAGCTCTTGATTAACTACACAACACACACGGACCATTTAATCACAGTACAATGAATTTCATATACTCTACATCAAACTGATGTACTACTGTATATATTCAATTCATGTCTTGAGATAAACAAATAAAAAATGACATACAAATGTATTTTTGAGCAGGCGTTATCCAATTTGATTTCATATGGCACAAACAAAATCACTAATTTTCATTCAAAAATATGAGACAATGGGAGTGTGTGTTCTCTCATGAATTTTAGGTGAAGGCTATGTGATGTGAAATATCTCGTTCCACACTGGGAGCAGTGGTAAGGCATCTCCTCTGTGTGTGTTCCCTCATGGTCTTTCAGGTTTCCTAACTCGGTAAATCTCTTTCCATAGTGGGAGCAGTGATGAGGCTTTACTTCTGTTTATGTTCTCTCATGTGTCTTCAGGTTCCCTAAATCGGTAAAACTCTTTCCACACAGAGCTTCTCTCCTGTATGTGTTCTCTCATGTATTTTCAGGCTCCCTAACTGGGTAAAACTCTTTTCACAATGCGAGCATTGGAAAGGCTTTTCTCCTGAGTGTGCCCTCTCATGTGATTTCAGGGACCCTGATGAGGAAAATCTCTTTTCACATTGGGAGCAGTGATAAGGCTTTTCTCCTGTGTGTGTCCTCTCATGTTCTTTGAGGTTATATAACCGGTTAAAAGTCTTTCCACATTGAGAGCATTTGTGAGGCTTATCTCCAGAGTGTATTGTCTCATGTATTTTCAGGTTCCCTAACTGGGTAAAACTCTTTCCACACTGGGAGCAGTGGTGGTAAGGCTTCTCTCCAGTGTGCGTTCTCTCATGCGCTTTCAGTTGCCCTGACCAGCTAAAACTATTTTCACACTGGGAACAGTGGTAAGGCTTTTCTCCTGAGTGTGTCCTCTCGTGTGATTTCAGGCACCCTGATGAGGAAAATCTCTTTTCACATTGGGCGCAGTGGTAATGCTTCTCCCCTGTGTGCAATAGCTCATGTTTTTTCAGGTGTCCTAACTGGGTAAAACCCTTTCCACATTGGGAGCAGTGATGAGGCTTATCTCCTGTGTGTATTCTCTTATGTGATTTCAGGCTCCCTAACTGGGTAAAACTCTTTCCACACTGGGAACATTGGTAGGGCTTCTCTCCTGTGTGTATTCTTTCATGGTCTTTCAGGTTCCCTAACTTGGTAAAACTATTTCCACACTGAGAGCAGTGGTGTGGTCTTGCTGGTTTGGACATCTCTGGCTCTGGTTCCTCCGAGTCTGGTCTCTCTCCTGCCAAAGACAAACAGATGATTTAGTTTAACAGAGAGATCAGGGTCCTATTCACCACAAATGAAATGGAAGAAAACGGCCCGAAATGGGGAGGGACGACTAGCGGAACTTGTACAATAAGGAACACCTGTTTATGTTTTCTGTTGCAAAACGTTTTGCTACGGTGTGCACTAATTAATACAACCTAGAATGAAATCTCTACATGATAAAACTGTCTTTGCGCTGCAACAGCTGAAAACCAACTCAAATCCAGGATTGGCTTTATACATTTACATTACATTTTAGTCATTTAGCAGATGCTCTTATCCAGAGTGACTTACAGTTAGTGAGTGCATACATTCTTTTTTTTATATTTAATGTTCCACTCCATCCACAGCTACTGATGGAGAAGACTCTGTCCGGGACTCTATATTTAATGTTCCACTCCATCCACAGCGACTGATGGAGAAGACTCTGTCCAGGACTCTATATTTAATGTTCCACTCCATCCACAGCTACTGATGGAGAAGACTGTCCAGGACTCTATATTTAATGTTCCACTCCATCCACAGCGACTGACGGACAAGACTCTGTCCAGGACTCTATATTTAATGTTCCACTCCATCCACAGCGACTGACGGAGAAGACTCTTGTCCAGAATTCCCCCTCCTGGACATTATGGGCAATGTGCATCTTGGTGGTTTATTTGTTTTGTGTCTCTGCTGTGTCTAGCCATCACCTCTATCCCCCCCATCACGTGAGAGATCGATAGAATGTGGCCTTAGACAGTAATTGAGTAGCCGAGCACCTCACCCTTCCTATTGGTCAGTTAGCCCCACCCAAGCTCTTACAAGGGTATAAATACCTCGGCTCCAGACGTCTTTTTTTTCCCCTCACAACGTTATCCTTGTGGGAGCGTGGCTGGATTTATTCCTTCGGGGTGCGTGGGAAAATGTTACTGCTTCCTATTGTTGGTACTATTGCAACGTGTAATAGACTAGCTGTGTTCTATTCCCATTCTCCTGCCTGTTGTTGTTACTAACATTGGCTGCTAGAATTAGTCACCATTTTATATCGCCTATTCCATTCCTAATACAGTCTTTGTTATTGTCCATTACGGCGTAATACAGTCCTTGTTATTGTCAAATTACTGCGTAATACAGTCCTTGTTATTGTCCATTACTGCATAATACAGTCCTTATCGTCCATTACTGCGTAATAAAGTCCTTGATATTGTCCATTACTGTGTAATACAGTCTTTATCGTCCATTACTGCGTAATACAGTCCTTGATATTGTCCATTACTGCATAATACAGTCCTTGTTATTGTCAAATTACTGCGTAATACAGTCCTTGTTATTGTCCATTACTGCATAATACAGTCCTTATTGGCCATTGCTGCGTAATACAGTCCTTGTTATTGTCCATTACTGCATAATACAGTCCTTATTGTCCTTTACTGCGTAATACAGTCCTTGTTATTGTCCATTACTGCATAATACAGTCCTTATTGTCCTTTACTGCGTAATACAGTCCTTATTGTCCATTACTGCGTAATACAGTCCTTGTTATTGTCCATTACTGCGTAATACAGTCCTTGTTATTGTCCATTACTGCGTAATACAGTCCTTGTTATTGTCCATTACTGCGTAATACAGTCCTTGTTATTGTCCATTACTGCGTAATACAGTCCTTGTTATTGCCCATTACTGCGTAATACAGTCCTTGTTATTGTCCATTACTGCGTAATACAGTCCTTGTTATTGTCCATTACTGCGTAATACAGTCCTTATTGTCCATTACTGCGTAATACAGTCCTAGTTGTCATTTACTCCTGCTATTGTTGTTATTGCTAATTATCATTCCTCCACACAGTGTTCTATTCATGCTGATCATGTACTCATTCCTGTTTAGACCATCTGCATCATGTCAATAAAGTCCTCTGTTTGGAATACTCTGGAGGTTGTCTTCTCTCTCTGTAATAGGAGATTGTTGTCAGTGAACCATAGACCAGCTCAATCTGGAAGGATTTCCTCACAACTCTATATTTAATGTTGTTGTTGTTTTAAACAAATAAATAATAAGTAATGTAAGACACACACAAACATCACACCTGCCCAGACCCACCTGTTCTCTCCCCCCCCCTGTACTACTCTACGCCACATCACACCTGCCCAGATCCACCTGTTCTCCCCCCCCCCCTGTACTACTCTACGCCACATCACACCTGCCCAGACCCACCTGTTCTCCCCCCCTGTACTACCACCTCAAGCTGAACCCTGGCAAGACGGAGCTGCTCTTCCTCCCGGGGAAGGACTGCCCGTTCCATGATCTCGCCATCACGGTTGACAACTCCGCTGTGTCCTCCTCCCAGAGTGCGAAGAGCCTAGGCGTGACCCTGGACAAAACCCTGTCGTTCTCCGCCAACATCAAGGCGGTGACCCGCTCCTGCAGGTTCATGCTCTACAACATTCGGAGAGTACGACCCTGCCTTACACAGGAAGCGGCACAGGTCCTAATCCAGGCACTTGTCATCTCCCGTCTGGACTACTGCAACTCGCTGTTGGCTGGCCTCCCTGCCTGTGCCATTAAACCCCTACAACTCATCCAGAATGCCGCAGCCCGTCTGGTGTTCAACCTTCCCAAGTTCTCTCACGTCACCCCCTCCTCCGCACACTCCACTGGCTTCCAGTTGAAGCTTGCATCCGCTACAAGACCATGGTGCTTGCCTATGGAGCAGTGAGGGGAACGGCACCTCTGTACCTTCGGGCTCTGATCAGTCCCTACACCCAAACGAGGGCATTGCGTTCATCCACCTCTGGCCTGCTGGCTCCCTTCCTCTGCGGAAGCACAGTTCCCGCTCAGCCCAGTCAAAACTGTTCGCTGCTCTGGCACCCCAATGGTGGAACAAGCTCCCTCACGACGCCAGGACAGCGGAGTCACTCACCACCTTCCGGAGACATTTGAAACCCCACCTCTTTAAGGAATACCTGGGATAGGATAAAGTAATCCTTCTACCCCCCCAAAAAAAATTTGTAAAGTGATTATCCCACTGGCTATAGGGTGAACGCACCAATTGGTGAGTCGCTCTGGATAAGAGCGTCTGCTAAATGACGTAAATGTGCCCTTGAGCAAGGCACTTAACCCTAATTGCTCCTGTAAGTCGCTCTGGATAAGAGCGTCTGCTAAATGACTAAAATGTAAATGTAAATGTATCTCCTCAAATTGCACCATTTTGGCTCCTCTCTGTCATCCACGCTCTTTCAATTTTTACATAATGAAGCAAATGATTTTTCCATCGTCTTTACGATAGAGGATTGGTTGATTTTCCAGTTAAGTATACGTTTTTTCAAGATAACTGAGGAAATGAGTATAGTCCAACTCATCAGGTTTCTCACTGCACCCTCATATGACACATGTCTTGAAATATGCAGGCAGACGGATTAAAAGTACATTTACATTGTAATACTTCTGACAGCAAACTTTCTAACTACGCCCATAACTTTTGGACTTCATAGCATAATTGTAGATCTTTATTTGTAAATCTAGGTAGGTTGTGCAGATCAGTAAAGAAAATCCAATTTTAATCCCTTTTTAGATTTAAATTTAAGGCAGCAAAATTTGAAAACTGGGTGTGTTAGTCCTACGAATCTCACGTCACGTATACAGTTAATAACAGTAAGTACAGTTGTTTTAACAGTAACGTTCTGTCTTAGGGCATGACATGGGAGAAGTGCGCGAGATTGGTACTCGGTCAATGACTGTACCGGTTTTAGCAACACGTGCCTGCTTTTCAACCTTCCCAAGTTCTCCCATGTCACCCTGCTCCTCCGCAGACTCTGCTGATAGCTACTTTATTGAGGAAAATGTACTTACCATGCCTGTGATATGTGGATGTCCCACCTAGCTACTGTATCTTAAGATGAATGCTCTAACTGTAAGTCGCTCTGGATAAGAGCGTCTGCTAAATCACTGACCTGTCAAACGTATATCTTATAAGCCTGTGGTCCTCTGTAGCTCAGCTGGTAGAGCACGGCGCTTGTAACGCCAAGGTAGTGGGTTCGATACCCGGGACCACCCATACACAAAATTGTATGCACGCATGACTGTAAGTCGCTTTGGATAAAAGCGTCTGCTAAATGGCATATTATTATTATTATTATTAGACGGTCTATAAACCCCGGGCTAGGGGTGGGTGGACTTTCACTAGGCACTGTGCTAGCTTTAACAACGCCTACAGTCCAGAACAACATACTCAAATGCAAAACGTCAGTTAAAAACCACACATCGGTTCAACGACTGCAGTGTGCCCCTGTTTAATACAGGTCGAGTACTCACTGGTGTTAAACAGATCTCCAGTCCTCTCTTCTTCCTTCACTCCGAAAATGTGTTCCTCTTCTTTCACTGTGACAGTCATAGCCTCCTCCTCCTCTTTCACTCCGAAAACGGCATCCTCTTCTTTCACAGTAACATCCTCCTCCTCTTTCACTCTGAAAGCATCTTCCTCCTCTTTCACTGAAACGTCTTCCTCTTTCACTGTAACAGCTTCAACCTCTACTTCTTCCACTGTAACAGCTTCACCCTCTACTTCTTCTTTCACTGTAACAGCTTCACCCTCTACTTCCTCTTTCACTGTAACAGCTTCACCCTCTACTTCCTCTTTCACTGTAACAGCCTCACCCTCTACTTCTTTTTGAACTGTGACAGCACACTCTTCCTTCTCTTCTTTCACGGGAGCTTCTGTCTCCGTCCAGCAGACCTCCTCTTCTTCTTTAGCAGGGAGGGAGCTCATGGTCGGGGATGTTAGCTAGCTAGCATTTGCGACTACCCTAGTGCTAAACTCAGTAGCTATCAATCTTAACACATTTGCAAATTACGTTTAAATAATTGTATTTAAAATGCTGAGAAGCAGGTAGATACACAAAAAAGGTCTAAAGAGGTTAAATGTTTCGATTTTATGCTGGCTAACAAACTACCGAGGTGAATCAGTAGCCCTGTTGTTGTTGTTGTTGTTGTTGTTGTTGTTGGAGAAAAAAATGTACGCACTCACACTAACTGTAAGTCGCTCTGGATAAGAGCGTCTGCTAAATGACTAAAATGTCAAACGTAAATATCCCGTCCACTAGATAATACGTCACGCAAGAAGTATCACCTGAAACACTCACATCGCCATCTGCTGACTGCAGTGGCTACCAGCTCTAGCAAACAATGTCATAACAAATCATTCCGAAAGAGCAAATTTGTTTTCTCTTTTCTTACAGACAATACTTTCCTCTATGCAGACTTAGACCTGAATATGCATATGTACATTATGAATAAATACTGTTAGAATAGGAATTGTTAATTGTTTTCTCTGTCTGTTCCTTTTTTCACATCTAAATGTGACCATACTACTCCCTTAAAGTGAAGGTAGCAAAAACGTAACCACATGTAACATGGATTTGCATTAGTATACGCATCAAAATTCCCAATGGAAAGTTACACCTCACTTTTTCGAGTTATTACATAAAACCGATCGGAATTCCAAAGAATGCCGAAGTCATGTCAGAACATGTTTTTACAGGGTGTGATGTAATATGTAGGAACCGGCTAGCCAGCCTTTTCCCTGCAATGTAAACTCTGACAGAAATATCTTCAAATATACAACTTCAAATTAAACCAAATCATGTGCACTCATGACTACTTTTCTTTCAATAACATTTCCAGCCAACTTATAAGCGAATACTTTATGAATTTAATGTTACAGATAAGCTTGCTAGCCAACTAGACTAGTAAAATACTTATTTTCCCTCATTATTTCCCTCATTAAAATGAAAATCAATTTATAACATTTTTGACATGCGTTTTTCCGGATTTTGTTGTTGTTATTCTGTCTCTCACTGTTCAAATAAACCTACCATTGAAATTCTAGACTGATCATGTCTTTGTCAGTGGGCAAACGTACAAAATCAGCAGGGGATCAAATACTTTTTTCCCTCACTGTATTTTTTCATGTTGAGAACTCTAAATCTGGCTGAGAATATCACAGCGAGATGAAACTACTATTGTTGCATCTGCTACATTCTACCGTTTCATATGTGTTATTGTAAGCAGCTGGGAGTTTCACAGGCACAGGAAATTGTTCCTTTGTCTGATTATGACACGTCACTCCCCATGCAAATCTGGCTTCTGAAACCTGACACTTCAATTCAGCTCAGCTGAGAGAGTGGAAGCGGAGAGCAGACAGATGGTGCTTTCTGGCACTATAAGGCAACCGGAGACCTACGGCGTTTACACAGCGCTTTGTACACCAAAATGTCAGTCGGACATCTAAGATTTGTTCTGATGGTAATGCCCACCAGAGGGCGAACATATCATGAAATACTTCAATCAGGACTACAAACTGACACTGACATCAGTTTTAGGAAGCGGTAATATCCGGACCAATAGTGGTTGAGATTAGATTAGCAGGTTATTTTAGTGATGATTGATGGTTTAACACAAGCAAGTCAATGCTTGAAAACTTGTTTTCACTCAATCAAAATCCATAATCAAAATAAAACACGTTTAAAGTATTTATAGCGGATAAGGTAGTGACGTAGTTCCTCCATGCCGTACAGACGGTGTCAAACCGGAACATTTGAACATTGTGGGAAGCAACCCCGGATGTCTAGGGCTCCGACCAGGGGGTTCCGGAAGTGGATTCTCAATGCTCGTAACCCGTAGTTGTCACGTTGTATAATGATTAGAAGACAGGCGCAGGAATACGTATTAGATGTTTTATTTACTCCGCCCAACACAAACACACACACATATATATATGTACATATACACTACCATTCAAAAGTTTGGGGTCACTTAGAAATGTCCTTGTTTTAGAAAGAAAATCACTTTTTTTGTCCATTAAAATAACATCAAATTGATCAGAAATACAGTGCCGACATTGTTCATGTTGTAAATGGCTATTGTAGCTGGAAACGGCTGATCTTTAATGGAATATCTACATAGGCGTACAGAGGCCCATTATCAGCAACCATCAGTCCTGTGTTCCAATGGCACGTTGTCTTTGCTAATCCAAGTTGATCATTTTAAAAGGCTAATTGATCATTAGAAAACCCTTTTGCAATTATGTTGGCACAGCTGAAAACTGTTGTGCTGATTAAAGAAGCAATACAACTGGCCTTCTTGAGACTAGTTGAGTATCTTTCGAAAACAAGGACATTTCTAAGTGACCCCAAACTTTCGAACGTTACTGTATATCAAAGGGATGTAACCCAAACAAAGAGCGAGGTGTAACCTCTACACAATACACGGGACGAGACCCGTAAACAACAAGAGCACAATACACGGTATTCACGAGACCAACCGACACGGGACAATAATCAACAAGGAAAATGGGGAACAGAGGGCACATATATACACATACTAATCAGAGGGAATGGGAACCAGGTGTGCGTAATGAGACAAGACAGTCCGGGGTTGGTGGTAATGATCCTTGTCAGTGACGCCTAGAAAGCCGGTGACGTAGACCTCCGGAACTGGTGAACGGAATGAGCAGCAGTACCTGGGGGTACTGGGGGTCTATTATCTTAACAATGTTTAGAAATAGTCATTTGTGATGACTTACTGATGCTTCTAGTGTGTGGTCTCAATGAAGAGAGCTGTGTGCCCATGTGACACCATCCTTGATGTGGGGAAGAGTGTTGGGCAGGCACATCCTGTTCCTATTAAGACCTGACCAGCTGAGTGCAGGTGGGCTCTCCTGTCAACATGAGGCTCCTGCTGCTGCCTTCAAAGGCACATTGACAGATTTTTCACCTAGTCGTCTCTGGGATTCAAACCAGGGACCTTTCGGTTAATGGCCCAACACCCTTAACCGCTAAGCTACCTGCAGCAGGAGCCTCATGTTGACAGGCGAGCCCACCTTTATTTTTCCCTCATTATGAACATTCATACTAACTGGCTACCGATCAACAACATAGACACATGCACACGATAACATACGCACTATACACACGTACACATTGATCACATTGACTTTGTGTTATCGATATGTGGTAGTAGAGTAGAGGCCTGAGGGCACACACTTAATATGTTGTGAAATCTGTTATGAATGTATTGTAATGTTTTAAAAATGTTAAACTGCCTTAATTTTGCTGGACCCCAGGAAGAGTAGCTGCTGCCTTGGCAGCAGCTAATGGGGATCCTTAATAAATACAAATGTTGGACTGGACAGCTAGCTAACTGGCTACCGATCAACCTATTGTGTGTATTGAACATTCATATTGGACTGGACAGCTAGATAACTGGCTACAGATCAACCTATTGTGTGTATTGAACATTCATATTGGACTGGACAGCTAGCTAACTGGCTACAGATCAACCTATTGTGTGTATTGAACATTCATATTGGACTGGACAGCCTTACCTATAGAGTAGCACCACCACCCATCAGCCAGATCTCTTCTTGACGTCAAAGCCTCAGTGTATTGTTGCTATAGGAGTTTTTGATTAATAATCCTATTTATTTCAAGTCACACTAAGACGTCACCATACTATTCCTTTAAAGCCCCACTCTGTAAGATATAAATCATCAGAGCGGCCCACCAACTTAAATGTAAACAATGGAGCAAATTCATCACATGTAAATATCACTTGATTATCAGAGGGGTAAACTACGGAGCCAGATAGAACTACTGAGACATTCCAAATCAGGCTTCATCCATATCATGAAGGTGGATGTTGATCCAACCATTTCAAAAGTAATGACGGGGCTGATGGAAACAGGATATGCGGGTACAATTGTATAAATGCCGACAGACAATTTGTTCGGTCGTTTTACATGGTGGGGTCTTTATGTGCCTGTAAAAATGTATAAGCGTGAAATGGCAGTGGAAACTCCTTTATGCGCAAATATTTATATAATAACCATCATATCGAAGTTAGCTTGGTGTCACAAGATGATATGTTGTGTGGTCCTCCCACTACGACTTGGGAACCCATGCAGTTTATTAGGCTACAGATGAAATAAGTTATGAACTTCACAGGGTGGTGAAAGTGCACGTGATGAGCTTGATGCTCCGTTCCAATGCATTTTGATGGTCTTATTCTGGTGTCATGATGATCGATGCTTGGTTGCCTTTTGACAAATAAAATAATATTTTGATACAACACCTGCCGCTTATTCAAACCAGCCCACTGGGCACAGACATCAGTTCAACATCTAGTTTCTATTTACATTTCATTGAGTCGTCAACTGAAGTGAAATCAACACAAAACGTCAACTGTCATTGGATTTAGGTTGGAAGGTCAGTTAAAAAATAAAATAAAAAACCTTACGTTGATGGCTTTTCGCAAATCCAATTCGTTTTCCACATTGATCTAACATCATCACATGGATTTGATTGGTTGAAATGACGTGGAAACAACGTTTATTCAACCAGTAGCAGGATTGTAAATGCCCCCAGGAAAGTCGAACAAGGAACTCTTCATTGAGACAATGATGAAACAGCAATCTGTGGGCGAGTTGTGGTGGATATGATAAAATAAGGATCTGCTGGAGTCTAAGTCAAACCAAGATTCTTTATTTCTGAGCTCAGAGAGAATAACAGAGTTACACAGTGCAGTGTAGACAATGTGAATTCCAAAGCATTGGGTGATGAGCACATATCTTTATAGTTTCCTGTTCCTGGGCGGGACTTTATTTATACAAGAATGCAGGTGGAAGCTGGTTGTAACACAGGATGATACTCCCAAGAACAGGAGATTATAATAGGACAGTTTCTCAAGGTTAGTCACATACTCAGTTATGTGGACACATACAATTAAAATGTTCCATTACAGAGTCAGAGAACATTTATTTCATTAAATCATCAGTGGGCCAACAATGCAAATGTAAACAATGGAGCAAATGCATCACATCCAAATATAATTTGATTATTAAGTTTAAAAAAGGACCATTTAAGATAAACACACACAGTCAGAGTTTAAAAAAGGACCATTTAAACACATGGAATCTGATCTACTGTATATTCAAACTGACACACTCCATATTCAATTCATGTTTTCTAATAAAAACATACAAATAAATGTTTAAGCATACTTTTCATGGTATAAACAAGTAAACACATTCTCAGTCAACAATATAAGACAATGGGAGCACTGTGTATGTTCTCTGATGAACTTTAAGTCAATGTGAAATATCAATTTACACACTAGGAGAAGAAATTAAGTCAATGTTACACACTAGGATAAGTAATTAAGTCAATGTGATGTGAAATATCAATTTAACACTAGGAGAAGTAATTAAGTCAATGTGATGTGAATATCAATTTACACACTAGGAGAAAGAATTAAGTCAATGTGATGTGAAATATCAATTTACACACTAGGAGAAGTAATTCTTCTCTCCTGTGTGGATTCTCACATGACTTTTAAGTGACTGTGATGAGTAATATGTCTTCCCATAGTCTGAACATTTCTAAGGCTTCTCCCCTGTGTGCATTCTCATGTGTTCTTTCAGCTTTCTTAACTGGTTAAAATTATTTCCACACTGGGAGCAGTGGAAGGACTTCTCCCCATGTGTGCCCTCTCATGTCTTTTCAGGCTTCCTAAATGGCTAAAACTCTTTCCACACTGGGAGCAGTGGTGTGGCTTCGCTTCTGTGTGTATTTGCTCATGTCTTTTCAGGTTGTCTAACCTGTTAAAACTCATTCCACAATGGGAGCAGTGGTAAGGCTTCTCCCCTGTGTGGATTCGCTCATGAGCTTTCAGGCATCCTAACTGGCTAAAACGCTTTCCACACTGCAAGCAGTGGTAAGACTTCTCCCCTGTGTGTGCCCTCTCATGTCTTTTCAGGCTTCCTAAATGGCTAAAACTCTTTCCACACTGCGAGCAGTGGAAATACTTCTCCCCTGTGTGTGCCCTCTCATGTCGTTTCAGACTTCCTAAATGGCTAAAACTCTTTCCACACTGCGAGCACTGGTAAGGCTTCTCCCCTGTGTGGCTTCGCTTATGACCTTTCAGGCTTCCTAAATGGCTAAAACTCTTTCCACACTGCAAGCAGTGGTAAGACTTCTCCCCTGTGTGTGCCCTCTCATGACATTTCAGGTTGCCTAACCAGTTAAAACTCTTTCCACATTGGGAGCAGTGGTAAGGCTTTTCCCCTGTGTGGATTCGCTCATGACCTTTCAGGCTTCCTAAACTGCTAAAACTATTTCCACACTGCGAGCAGTGGTAAGGCTTCTCCCCTGTGTGTGCCCTCTCATGACTTTTCAGGCTCTCTAAACGGATAAAACTCTCTCCACACTGCCAGCATTGGTAAGGCTTCTCCCCTTTGTGTGCCATCTCATGACTTCTCAGGTTGTCTAACCGGATAAACCTCTCTCCACACTGCGAGCAGTGGTAAGGCTTGTCCCCTGTGTGGATTCGCTCATGAGCTTTCAGGCTTCCTAAGCGGCTAAAACTATTTCCACACTGGGAGCAGAGGTGTCGTCTTGCTGGTTTGGACGTCTCTGGTTCCTCCGACTTTGGTTTTTCTCCTGTCAAAGACAGTGTTTATTTAAAGAGAGACCTGCATGAAACAACCACATGATAAAACTGCCTTGCTGTGAGGTTTAATCCAAATCAGATCCTTCAATAACCTGAGGCCAGTTTTCAAAAATTTCATCAATTAAAACAATCTTCATGTGATTTTAAAACAAATGTTTTAGAGCTTCCTGGCAATTACTGATAATATGTTTAGATTCCTATTGCGCAGCTGGTTGTAAATGTATAACCTTAATAGCGGTATGATACCAGGTGGTTGTACATTTATAACCTTAATAGCGGTATGATACCAGGTGGTTGTAAATGTATAACCTTAATAGCGGTATGATACTAGGTGGTTGTACATTTATAACCTTAATAGCGGTATGATACCAGGTGGTTGTAAATGTATAACCTTAATAGCGGTATGATACTAGGTGGTTGTACATTTATAACCTTAATAGCGGTATGATACCAGGTGGTTGTACATTTATAACCTTAATAGTGGTATGATACCAGGTGGTTGTACATTTATAACCTTAATAGCGGTATAATACCAGGTGGTTTTACATTTATAACCTTAATAGCGGTATGATACAGAATGCGACCTACACATTTCCTTCAACCTAAAATAAGTAATGAAGTAATTTTGTGTGGAAGTCCCAAACTTTTTTTATTTATTTTTTACATTGGAGACATCTCCCCGTTGTCGAAAGGGTCCGACACATGCCGTTTTAAATGGCAATTTTTCAGATTTAGACATTCACACATTTTAGACATTTAGACTATCACTAATGTCATGATATTTTGGGTAAAGTAAAAAAAGAATGTGAAATATTTTGTTCCTAAAAATATAAACGCAACATGTAAAGTCTTGGTCCCATGTTTCATGAGCTGAAATAAAAGATCACAGAATTTTTACAAGCGCACCAAAGCTTATTTCTCTGAAAATGTTGTGCACAAATTTGTTTACATCCCTGTTAGTGAACATTTCTCATTTGCTAAGATAATCCATCCACCTGACAGGTGTGGCATATCAAGAATCTGATTAAACAGAATGATGATTACACAGGTGCACCTTGTGCGGGGGACAATAAAAGGCCACTCTAAAAAGTGCAGTTTTGTCACACAACACAATGCCACAGATGTCTCAAGTTGAGGGATTGTGCAATTGGTATGGTGACTTCAGTTTGGCGTCGTCATGGTGACTGCAGGAATATCCACTGGCGCTGTTACCAGAGAATTGAATGTTAATTTCTCTAAACGTAGTTTTAGAGAATTTGGCAGTACATCCAACCGGCCTCACAACCGCAGACCACGTAATACAACGCCAGGCCAGGACCCCCACATAGTCTGAGACCAGCCATCCGGACAGCTGATGAAACTGGAGTATTTCTCTCTGTAATAAAGCCCTTTTAGTGGGGAAAATTGATTCTGATTGGCTGGGCCTGGCTTCCCAGTGGGTGGGACTGGCACCCAAGAGGGAGGGATTATGCCCTCCCAGGCCCACCAATGGCTGCGCCCCAGCCCAGTCATGTTAAATCTATAGATTAGCGCCTAATTTATTTATTTACATTGACTGATTTGCTAATACGAACTGTAAATTGTTGAAATTGTTGTATGTTGCGTTTGTATTTTTACCCAACCAGTCAAAAGTTTGGACACACCTACTTATTCAAGGGTTTCTTTATTTTTACTATTTACTACATTGTAGAATAATAGTGAAGACATCAAAACTATGAAATAACACATATGGAATCATGTAATAACCAACAAAAGTGTTAAACAAATCATAATATATTTCATATTTGAGATTCTTTAGAGTAGCACCGTTCACCTTGATGACAGCTTTGCACACTCTTGACATTCTCTCAACCAGCATCATGAGGTAGTCACCTGGAATGCATTTCAATTAACAGGTGTGCCTTGTTAAAAGTTAATTTGTGGAATTTCTTTCCTTCCTAATGCGTTCGAGCCAATCAGTTGTGTTGTGACAAGGTAAGGGGGGTTTTACAGAAGATATCCCTATTTGGTAAGAGACCAAGTCCTTATTATGGCAAGCTCAAATAAGCAAAGAGAAACGACAGTCCATCATTACTTTAAGACATTGTCAGTCAATCCGGAAAACGTTGAAAGTTTTTTCAAGTGCTGTCGCAATAACCATAAAGAGCTATGGTGAAACTGGCTCTCATGAGGACAGCCACAGAAAAGGAAGACCCCGATTACCCTCTGCTGTAGAGGATAAGTTCATTAGAGTTACCAGCCTCAGAAATCGGCAATTAACTGCACCTCAGATTGCAGCCCAAATAAATATTTTAAAGAGTTCAAGTAACAGACAGATCAATATCAACTTTTAAGAGGAGACTGCGTGTCAGGAACAGAAGAGGACCCAAGAGCGCAAGTTCAAATTCAGAGTTCTTTATTCAAGGTTACAGGCGGGAAGAGGAGTCCCAGGGGTGTCAGGGGTCTTTCAGGGTCCTCCTGTGGGTACCTGTGCTCCGGGGGTCACCAAATGTCCGGGGGTGTCCAGTCCAAGTGCTTAGTGTGTGTGTTCCCCAGTGATGGAGCGGCGTATCGGGCTGAGGGTGGTGAAACGTCTGGGCACGCTCATCTGGTGGTCGGAGACCTGGGGAAACACACACACAACAGCAATATGAATGGCAGGCAGAAGTACAGATCAGGGCTGGGCAAATATCGTGGTGAGAGACAGAAGGCAGAAACGAGTTACCGGAGGGGCTGAAGATCGGAGAGTAGTCGAGGTCCAGAAGGCAGGTTGGGATAGACGGGGCAGTAGAACAAGGAGGCAGTCAAGAAAGGATCGGTATCACAAACAGGAGTCAGAGCGCAGACAGGCAGGTTACTGGTCCGGGTTTGAAGACGATCTGACAGGGCTTGGCTGAAAACCAGGGCTTGATATACTGGGAGAGGTAGTGGGGAAATGCAGTTCAGCTGGCAGAGTAATTAGAACAGAGTGAGGCAAGGTGAGGATGGTGAGTGGGAAATGCAGTGCAGCTGGCCAGGTAACAAGAGCAGAGCAGGGCAGGTGGAGCTAGTTAGGCTGAGTAGAGAGAGGGAGGTGAGCAGAGTGGAAGATAATTGAATGCAATTAATGTTGCTACCAGGGAGAGAGAGTGCTCATGACAGGACCCCCCCCTCCAAGGGACGGCCCCAGAAGTCCCAAGAACAACATCATGCCGGGAGGGTGGAGGGGAGCAGGCGGCGGGTCAGAACTCCTCCGAGCGGTCCGAGTGAATCTCCTCATCCTCAGAAGGAGCTGGAGGGTCACGGTCGGGAGACAGGACAGGCACTGAGACAGGAGCAGGGCGGGCCGGACGGCTAGGAACCCCTCTTGGACGGCCCCTACGGATTGCAGGCTGATCAGGATGTAGTCGGTGGAAGTCAGTGATAAGGGTCCGGTCCACTATCCTCCTGGCCGGGATCCAGGTCCTCTCCTCTGGACCATATCCCTCCCAATCAACGAGGTACTGGAGACCCCTACCCCTTCGCCTAGAGCGGAGCAGCCGCCGGACGGTGAAGACAGGACCGCCATCTACGAGGCGCGGAGGAGGTGGCGCCGGAGCTGCAGGGACCAGGGGACTTTCATGGACCGGCTTGACCTTGGAGACGTGGAAGGTGGGGTGGACCCGCATGGAAGCGGGCAACTGAAGTCGGACCGCCGTTGGACTGATGACTTTCTGCACAGGAAAAGGACCAATGAAGCGAGGGGCCAGCTTTCGTGATACAACCCGCAGCGGCAGATCCCGGGCAGACAGCCAGACCTTCTGACCAACCCGGTAAGTAGGTGCTGGGGTCCTCCGTCGGTTGGCACCGACGGCGTAGCTGGTTCCAGACTTCAGGAGCACAGTGCGAGCCTGGGCCCAAGTGCGGCGGCAGCGGCGGGCATACGCAGAGCAGACGGACAGGTGGCATCCGCCTCCTGGCTGGCAAACAGTGGAGGTTGATACCCGTAGACACACTGAAAGGGGGAGAGCCCGGTGGAGGAACTGGTGAGTGAATTATGGGCATATTCCACCCAGAGCAGGTGTTGAGCCCAGGCCCGGGGATTTTGGGAAGCCACACACCTCAGTGCCTTCTCCAGCTCCTGGTTCATGCGTTCAGTCTGGCCGTTGACTGCGGGGTGGAATCCAGACGATAGGCTGGCGGTGGCCCCAAGGAGATGACAGAACTCCTTCCAAAAGGTTGCTGAGAATTGCGGGCCCCGGTCTGACACTATATCCTGGGGTAGGCCATGGATACGAAACACATGTTCCAGGACCACCTGGGAGGTCTCTTTAGCAGAGGGTAGTTTGGGAAGGGGCACGAAGTGGGTCATCTTACTAAAGCGGTCAACAATGGTAAGGATGACTGTGTGTCCGTCAGAGGGCGGAAGGCCCGTAACAAAGTCCAGTGAAACGTGGGACCAGGGCCTCTTGGGTATGAGTAGGGGTTGCAGCAACCCAGCAGGAGGCTGGTTGGGAGTCTTGTTTCGGTTACAAGTGGGACAAGCTCGGATGAATTCTCGGACCTCCCGTCTCATCCCCCGCCACCAGAACCGCTGGCGGACCAGATGAAGGGGTGCGAGTGATGCCGGGATGACAGGCCAGACGGGATTCGTGCCCCCACTGAATCACAGGTGACCTGAGATTTGCTGGAACAAACAGACGGTTGGGGGCGCTGGTGCTTGGACCTGGCTGGTCCCGAAGAGCCTCCATGACCTGCTTCTCGATCTCCCAGGTGAGGGCCGCTACGACCAAGTGGCTGGGAAGAATGGGAGCTGTCATGGCGGTGGTCTCGTCCTTCTGAAACATCCGGGAAAGAGCATCAGGTTTGATGTTGCGAGATCCCGGGCGGTAGGAGAGCGTGAAATTGAAGCGCGTAAAGAACAGAGACCACCGCTGTTGACGGGAGTTCAGCCTCCTGGCTGTTTGGATATACTCCAGGTTCTTGTGGTCTGTCCACACTACGAATGGTTCCTTTGACCCCTCTAACCAGTGCCGCCATTCTTCAAGGGCGAGCTTGACAGCCAACAGCTCGCGGTTCCCAATGTCGTAGTTGCATTCGGCAGGGGTTAGCCGACGGGAGTAGAAGGCACAGGGGTGCATCTTGCCATCCTCAGCTGCTCTTTGAGAAAGCACTGCACCCACTCCCACGTCCGAAGCATCTACCTCCACCACAAACTGCCTTGCTGCATCTGGCATCTGGAGGATGGGAGCAGAAGTGAAACATGTCTTGAGGATATTGAAGGCCTTATCAGCAGCTGATGTCCATTGGTACGGTTGTTTAGTGCTGGTTAGCGCCGTGAGGGGTGCAGCCACTGTGCTATAGTTTCTGATGAATCTCCTATAAAAGTTGGCAAAGCCCAGGAACTGTTGCAACTTCTTCCGAGACTCAGGAACTGGCCAGGAAGTGACAGCCGACACCTTCGTGAGATCCATCTGAATGCTGCCCTCGGTCACCACATACCCCAGGAATGAAACGGTCTTGGCATGGAACTCGCACTTCTCTGCCTTCACGAAAAGAGAGTTCTCCAGCAGGCGGCGCAGGACCAACCGGACGTGGTGCGTGTGTTCTGACAGAGTCTTTGAGAATATTAAAATATCGTCAAGGTACACAAATACGAACGTATTTAGCATGTCCCTGAGGATATCATTCACTAGGGCTTGAAAAACTGCTGGGGCATTGGTGAGGCCGAAGGGCATGACGAGATATTCATAGTGGCCGGTTGGTGTGTTGAACGCTGTCTTCCATTCGTCTCCCTCCCTCATCCGCACCAGATGGTAGGCATTGCGAAGGTCCAGCTTAGTGAATACAGTGGCTCCCTGCAGCAGTTCGAAGGCAGACGAAAGTAAGGGCAGTGGGTAGCGATTCTTAACCGTGATGTCGTTCAGACCCCGGTAATCTATGCATGGACGAAGAGAACCGTCCTTCTTGCCGACAAAGAAGAATCCCGCTCCTGCGGGGGAAGACGACGGTCTAATTATCCCGGAGGCAAGAGAGTCATTAATGTAGTCCTCCATGGCCTTTCTTTCCGGGGCTGACAGTGAATACAGACGACCCTTGGGAGGTGCTGTGCCAGGCAGGAGATCAATCGCGCAGTCATAGGGTCTGTGTGGGGGTAGAGATGTCGCCTTGGATTTGTTGAACACCTCTTTCAGGCTGTGGTAACAGGCCGGAACATTGGATATGTCGGAGGTAGCGCTAGATCCTTCCCGGTGAACGGGCAGGGTGGCCCCCCTTAAACAGGTCTGGTGACAACTCCTTCCCCACTCACGGACTGTTCCTGTCTCCCAGTCGATGTGGGGGTTGTGCTGACGGAGCCACGGGTATCCAAGAATGAGTGGTTGGCCAGGTGAGTGTAGGAGGTGAAACTGGATGGACTCCTGGTGGTTTCCTGACAGCAGGATTGTCACAGGGGCGGAGATATGAGTGACCGTGCCAAGATGATGCCCATCCAGGGCTCGTGCAGGAATGGGTTGTGTCAGTTGATGATGGTTCACGCCCAGTTGCTGTGCAAGCTCAGGGTCCATGATGTTTGCTTCGGCCCGGAATCCACAAGGGCGGCCAATGTATGAGTCTTGTCAGAAAGCTGAAGGCGGAGATGAAGCAGGGTCTTTCGGATGGAGGGAGACTGAAGGCTTGTTGAGCTCACCCGGATCTCCCCTACACCTGGTGAGCTGCGGCTTTTGCCGGACAAGTAGCGACACGGTGATTCTCGCCACCACAGTAGAGGCAAAGGTTGGAGCTTAGACGGCGCCGACGCTCCTCGGGAGTCAGAGAGGCACGGCCAATCTCCATGGGCTCAGGCTGATTGAGTTGGCTATGGGACTTGACAGGCAGGGGCTGGACAGAAGCGGTATCGACCCCGAGTACGGATGGCAGGTTGACTGAGACGGCCCCTCTCCCTCCTCCGGGTCTGTATACGGCGGTCAATGCGAACGGCAAGGTCAATGGCGGCATCAAGCGTTGAGGGCGGGTCATGGGAAACAAGCTCGTCCTTGATATAGTCCGCCAGGCTATGGAGGAAGGCTTGCACCAGTGCCTCTGGGTTAAACGAGCTTTGACTGGCCAGGGTACGAAAGTCAATGGAGAAGTCTGCCACTGTCCGATTGCCCTGACGGATGGTGAGCAGAGCTTGTGACGCTTCGGCTGTTGGCGAGCCTAGGTCAAAGACCTTTAACATCTCCTCCTCAAAGGCACTGAAGGAGGCACAGGCTGGGGTTTGCCGGTCGAATTCCGCCGTTCCCCACAACCGAGCTCGACCGGTGAGATGTGTGATGACATACCCCACCTTGGCTCCCTCTGTTGAGAAAGTCCTGGGCTGTAGTGCAAACTGGATTCGGCAGCTGCTCAAGAATGGTCTTACTTGCTTCTGGTTGCCATCAAAACGTTCCGGGTTCCCAATCCTTGGTTCAGGAGCGTGGGGATCTGGTGGCAGCACTGCCGGGCCTGCAGCATTGGGACCTCCAGCGGAGGGATGAAGGAGTATCGGTGGTACAGGAACAAAAGGACCAGGGGGGGTGCAGGTGGAGTAGCCGGGCTTGAGAGTAGTTGCAGGGCTTGGGCTAGCTGTTGTTGCTGCAGTTGGAACTGTTGTTGCTGCTGGTTGAATAGCTGGAGAAGGGAAGCGATGTCGCCAGCCATCCGATTTATGTCTCCCTCAGAGCGTTCCAGTCGCTGTAGGGCAGTCCTCTCTGGCTCTTCCTCCATCGTGGTCAGGGAGTGCGCTGGGTCCATGATGGTCAGATCGTTCTGTCAGGAACAGAAGAGGACCCAAGAGCGCAAGTTCAAATTCAGAGTTCTTTATTCAAGGTTACAGGCGGGAAGAGGAGTCCCAGGGGTGTCAGGGGTCTTTCAGGGTCCTCCTGTGGGTACCTGTGCTCCGGGGGTCACCAAATGTCCGGGGGTGTCCAGTCCAAGTGCTTAGTGTGTGTGTTCCCCAGTGATGGAGCGGCGTATCGGGCTGAGGGTGGTGAAACGTCTGGGCACGCTCATCTGGTGGTCGGAGACCTGGGGGAACACACACACACAACAGCAATATGAATGGCAGGCAGAAGTACAGATCAGGGCTGGGCAAATATCGTGGTGAGAGACAGAAGGCAGAAACGAGTTACCGGAGGGGCTGAAGATCGGAGAGTAGTCGAGGTCCAGAAGGCAGGTTGGGATAGACGGGGCAGTAGAACAAGGAGGCAGTCAAGAAAGGATCGGTATCACAAACAGGAGTCAGAGCGCAGACAGGCAGGTTACTGGTCCGGGTTTGAAGACGATCTGACAGGGCTTGGCTGAAAACCAGGGCTTGATATACTGGGAGAGGTAGTGGGGAAATGCAGTTCAGCTGGCAGAGTAATTAGAACAGAGTGAGGCAAGGTGAGGATGGTGAGTGGGAAATGCAGTGCAGCTGGCCAGGTAACAAGAGCAGAGCAGGGCAGGTGGAGCTAGTTAGGCTGAGTAGAGAGAGGGAGGTGAGCAGAGTGGAAGATAATTGAATGCAATTAATGTTGCTACCAGGGAGAGAGAGTGCTCATGACACTGCGTAAATCAGGCCTTCATGGTCGAATTGCTGCAAAGAAACCACTACTAAAGGACACCAATAAGAAGAAGAGACTTGCATAGGCCAAGAAACATAAGCAATGGACATTAGACCAGTGGAAATCTGTCCTTTGGTCTGATGAGTCCAAATGCGAGATTCTTGGTTCCAACCACCGTTTCTTTGAGAGACGCAGAGTAGGTGAACGGATGATCTCCGCATGTGTGGTTACAGCCGTGAAGCTGCATTCCAGGTGACTACCTCATGAAGCAGGTTGAGAGAATGCCAAGAGTGTGCAAAGCTGTCATCAAGGCAAAGGGTGGCTACTTTAAAGAATCTAAAATATAACAAATATTTTGATTTGTTTAACACTTTTTAGGTGACTACATGATTCCATGTGTTATTTCATAGTTTTGATGTCTTCATTATTATTCTACAATGTAGAAAATAGTAAAAATAAAGAAAAACCTTTGAATGAGTAGGTGTGTCCAAACTTTTGACTGGTAATGTACATACAGTGTATTCAGAAAGCATTCAGACTCCTTGACCTTTTACACATTTTGTTACATTACAGCCTTATTCTAAAATTGATTAAATTGTTTTCCCCCCCTCATCAATCTACACACAATACCAAATAATGTCAAAGCAAACACAGATTTGTATGACTGATGTCATATTTACGTAAGTATTCAGTACTTTCTTAAAGCACCTTTAGCAGCGAGTCTTCTTGGTTATGATGCTACAAGCTTGGCACACCTGTATTTGGGGAGTTTCTCCCATTCTTCTCTGCAGATCCTCTCAAGCTCTGTCAGGTTCGATGGGGAGCGTCGCTGCACAGCTATTTTCAGATCTCTCCAGAGATGTTTGATTGGGTTCTGGCTGGGCCACTGAAGGACATTCAGAGACTTATCCCGAAGCCACTCCTGCATTATCTTGGTTGTGTGCTTAGGGTCGTTGTCCTGTTGGAAGGTGAACCTTTGCCCCAGTGAGGTCCTGAGCGCTCTGGAGCAGGTTTTCATCAAGGATCTCTCTGTACTTTTCTCTGTTAATCTTTCCCTCGATCCTGAATAGTCTCCAAGTCCCTGTCGCTGAAATACATCCCCACAGCTTTCATCATTAGATGCTACAGTCCTCCTTTAAGACTCAATAATGTTTCATCATTAGATGTGTGAGCGGACCAAGTATTCTGTCGGTTGCTCTAAAGCGGAGAGGTGGAATAAACGAGTCGGGTTTTTTACATAGAACAAAGTTCTCTATTGAGGTAACATGCACACACAACCAAGGACGATCTCAAAAGGATAACACAAATCTTCTTCTTTACAGGAATAAGGACAACAAGGTGAGTAACTTTTAACTATAACATAAATCACGGGTGTGTCACCGTCTTAACTACACGTTCGTGGAGAGCTCATTTGTGGTGGTGGTGAGAATCAGTGTTTGCCATTCCCAAGAGGTAGTCCGTTCATTTCTTCTGTCGTCTGTCAGGTAAGTAATCTGTTTGGAGAATCAACACGTCCTTTTTCCACCGAGCTCCCCCCCACAACTGGTTCTCCCGTATCTTATGTAGGAGGAAGAGAGTAGGTGATTAGTGCACCAGATGTGCTTAACTGCCTCTGATCCCCTCTACTCACATGCCGGGCTACGATCAGTGGGCACAGCCTGCCCCCTGGTGGTCCACATACCTCCCCCCTCAGGACCGGACTGGAGGGCCGGGCGCCAGACGCACTGTCTTGGTCGCGTCGGGACAGCACGTCCGCATTCCCGTTCCTCGATCCGGCCCTGTGGATGACACGGAAAGAGAATGGTGGTAATGCAAGAAACCATCTGGCTATTCTGTTGTTATTGTTTCTCTTACTGGCCATCCAAGAGGGGAGCGTGGTAACGAGGGCGAACCTACGCCTAAGTAGGTCATACCGGAGATAATCGAGGGCCCACTTAATGGCTAGGGCCTCTTTCTCTACGGTAGCATATCTCTGATCCCGGTCACTAAGCTTCCTACTTATGAAGAGAATAGGCCTCTCTGCTTCGCCTTCACCCTGAGCCAGGACGGCCCTGAGCCCCGTATCCGAGGCGTCTACCTGTACAATGAACTCTTGAGAGAAGATGGGAGCCTGCAGGAAAGGATCAGAGCACAGGCTCTCTTTTAGCAACTGGAAGGCGTTTTCCGTCTCCTCCTTCCACGCTACACGGTTTGGCAGGTTTTTCTTGATGAGATTTGAGGTGGGTGGCAATGGTGGCATATCCAGGGATGAAATGACGATAATATCTGTTATTCCCAAGAAGTTACGGACGTCCCTCTTTGTTTGGGGCCCGAGGCCAGTCCCGAATAGCCCTGGTCTTTTCTGCACGTGGACGTATTTTTCCGTTCCCCACAGTGTATCCCAGGTATTCCGCTTCGGAAAGACCCAGGCAGCATTTTTTTTGATTGGCTGTTAGCCCTGTAGCCTCCAAGCTCACAAGCACCGCTCGCAGTCGCCGGAGGTGGCTATCCCAGTCCTCGCTGTGGATGACCACATCGTCTATGTACGCCGCAGCATACTCTTGATGGGGCCGTAGAATGGCATCCATGAGGCGTTGGAAAGTCCCCGCGGCGCCATGCAGTCCGAAGGGCATCCTCACATACTGAAAAAGCCCCTTCGGTGTGGCGAAGGCAGTTTTTGGGCGGTCCTCCGGAGCCACCGGCACTTGCCAATATCCCTTCGTCAGATCCAGGGTGGTGATGAACTTGGCCTTTCCCAAGTGCTCCAAGAGTTCATCCACGCAGATACGCGTCGAACCTAGAGATGACGTTTAAGCCCCTAATGTTGTTGCAGAACCTCATACTACCGTTGGGTTTGGGGACCAGGATTATGGGACTCCTCGTTCGGAGGGGACTCCTTTTTCCTCTCGTCCTCCACTGCCATCAAAGCCACACCCTCCTCTCTTACGTGGTACTTCTTCAGCAGGTTGACATGATAGAGTTGGTCCTTCTTCCTCCTGTCGGGTTGCTTGATGCGGTAATTGACCGGTGAGACCCTCTCCGTTCCCTCGTAGGGCCCCCTCCACTACGCCAGCAAGCGGTGTTCGGCTGTGGGCACGAGTACCATCCCTTTCTCTCCAACGGCGAACTCCCTGGGTGTCGCCGACTTATCATCGTAGGCTCGGACTTGAGTCTGTTGCGTCTTCTCCATATGCTCCTTTACTATGTGCCAGATTTCCGACAGTCAGTCCCGCATCAGGGTAACATGTTCTATCGTCGACCGGAACGGGCAGGGTTGGGCCTCCCAGATCTCCTTGGCTAAGTCGAGGATCCCTCGACATGGTATGCCGTACAGCAATTAGAATGGGGAAATCCCTGTGGATGCCTTTGGCACTTCTCGCAGGGCGAACATTAAGTGGGGCAGAAGCATATCGCAGTTTTTCCTGTCTCTGGACAACTCTTCTCAACATGGTCGGTCAGTATCGTCTTCGGAAGGCCCACCCGGGAAAACAGCATGAACAATTCCTTGGCGATTCCCTTTGACAACATGTTTTGCGAAGGGGTATGGCCTCCGGGAACTTGGTGGCGTAATCTACGACAACCAGGATGTACTCGTGCCCTCTGGCGGATTTCGGAAGGGTTCCCACGAGGTCCATAGCAACGCGTTTGAAGGAGGTCTCTATAATGGGAAGAGGAATCAAAGGATTACGCAGGTGTGGCCGTGGGGCTGTACGCTGACATTGATCACATGTCCTACAATACCTGGTCACATCTCGGGTGACACGGGGCCAAAATAACCTCGGCATGATTCTGTCAATCGTTTTGTCTCGTTCCAGGTGTCCTCCTAGGACGTGGGAATGGGCTAGCTGTAGGACAGTATCCCTATATGGTCTAGGCACCATTAGTAATTCCTGTTTTTCCCCCCTTCGTTGCACGACTCAATACAAGAGACCCCGCCTGACCGCATAGTAGGGAAGAGAGGGCTCACATGATCCGTTGACGTTTCTCCCGTCGATCAGTTTCACCTCCCTCTTGGCGTCCCGTAGGTTTGGGTCTCTATGCTGAGCAGTGCCGAACTGTCCCTTTAATTCTTGGGGCAGGTCAACCTCTGTAGAGGGGGGTGGAGGTTGTTCCCAAACCCCGTCGGGGGTGCCCGAGGAGAATCCCTTCCATGTTCCCTCCTCTGATGGTGCTTCAAACATATCCCTTAGCCTCTGGTCGCTCCTTCCTTCCTCCGTCGTACGCAACCCTTCGCAGGTGTCTTCATCTGAGGTTTCCTGGAATAGCTGTCTGAGGCGTTGGGTCTGTATTTCGAGGCAGAGGCTACGTTCCCTTGTAGGGCTTACCTACCTCTGGCTTGGACCGAGGCTACATTCCCTTGTAGGGCTTACCTACCTCTGGCTTGGACTTGGTATTTTTTCCCCTCTGCTTTCCTGCCCTTGGTGTGTGATAGTGAGACATGGTCCCCTTTGTTCGTTGCGTAAAGTTGTCTGCCGAAGCTCCTTATATATGGGACAGTCTCTCCCGATCAATAATGGCACCTTCAGCTGGGGTACGCCCTGACTGTACACCTTCCTTTCGGGGTGAGAATGGACAGACTCACAGTGGGGTGATAGTGGGTAACGGCTACTTTGTTTGCTAGAAGTGTTGCTGTTATCACCATCTGCTCCTCCACTAACATAACCATACTTCCTGAGTCAAGAATGGCTACCACGTCTCGTCCTTCTATTCGAACCGGAATTTCTGGGGCTGGGGCTATTTCTGCTAACCAACAGAAATAGTCTGGTTAGCCATTTGATTAACTGTTAAAGAGTCTTATGGCTTGGGGGTAGAAGCTGTTAAGAAGCCTTTTTGACCTAGACTTGGCGCTCCGGTACCGCTTGCCGTGCGGTAGCAGAGAGAACAGTCTGACTAGGGTTGCTGGAGTCCCTGGCATTTTTGGGCCTTCCTCTGACACCGCCTGGTATAGAGGTCCTGGATGGCAGGAAGCTTGGCCCCAGTGATGGACTGGGCCGTACCCACTACCCTCTGTAGTGCCTTGCGGTCGGAGGCTGAGCAATTGCCATACCTGGCAGTGATGCCCTCTTCACGACTGTCTTGGTGTGGACCATGATAGTTTGTTGGTGATGTGGACACCAAGAACTTGAAGATCTCAACCTGGTCCACTACGGCCCCGTCGACGAGAATGGGGGCTTGCTCGGTCCTCCTTTTTCTGTAGTCCACAACATTCTAATTTGTCTTGATCACATTGAGGGAGAGGTTGTTATCCTGGCACCACACTTGCAGGTCTCTGATCTCCTCCCTATAGGCTGTCTCATCATTGTCAGTGATCAGGCCTACCACTGTTGTGTTGTAGTACCTGGCGCCAACGAAGATGGAGGCCTCGTGACTAGCTCTTAGGAAACTTTGCAGTATTTTGTTTTTCAATGTATTATTTATTACATTATTCGCTCAGAAAGTGTTTGGCATCATTACATACAGCCCGGAAAAAACTATTGGATATCAGAGCAGCGGTAATTCACCAGCATTATGACCAGGAATACGACTTTCCCGAAGCAGATCCTTTGTTTGCTCTCCCCAGGGCAACTGAACCGATTCCAGCGGCTGACCCAAAACATTGCAGGCGGAGGAGAGGCACTCGGGAGCGGCCTGCTGGTTCGACTGTAATACTCGCGCTGCCAAGACCCTCGACCATTGCTATTCGAACTTCCGGGATGGTTATAAGGCCCTCCCCCGCCCTCCTTTCGGCATATTTGACCACGACTCCATTTTGCTTCTCCCTTTCTATAGGCAGAAACTCAAACAGGAAGTACCCTTACTAAGGACTATTCAACGCTGGTCTGACCAATCGGAATCCACGCTTCAAGATTGTTTTGATCACGCGGACTGGGATATGTTCCGGGTAGCTTCCGAAAATAATTTAGACATATACACTGAAACAGTGACTGGGTTTATCAAGAACCTACCCTAACCAGAAAACCATGGATAGATGGCAGCATTCAACCATGGCATCCCTAGCCGCGTCCTCAGAGCATGAGCAGACCAGCTGGCTGGTGTGTTTATGGACATATTCAATCTCTCCCTTTCCCAGTCTGCTGTTCCCACATGCTTCCAGATGGCCACCATTGTTCCTGTACCCAAGAAAGCAAAAGGTAACTGAACTAAATGACTATCGCCCTGTAGCACTCACCTCTGTCATCATGAAGTGCTTTGAGAGACTAGTCAAAGATCATATCACCTCTACCTTACCTGTCACCCTAGACCCACTTTAATTTGCTTACCGCCCCAACGATGCAATCGCCATCACACTGCACACTGCCCTATCCCATCTGGACAAGAGGAATACCTATGTAAGAATGCTGTTCATTGACTATAGCTCAGCATTCAACGCCATAGTACCCTCCAAGCTCATCATTAAGCTCGAGGCCCTGGGTCTGAACCCCGCCCTGTGCAACTGGGTCCTAGACTTCCTGACGGGCCGCCCCCAGGTGGTGAAGGTAGGAAACAACATCTGCACTTCACTGATCCTCAACACTGGGGCCCCACAAGGGTGCGTGCTCAGCCCCCTCCTGTACTCCCTGTTCACCCATGACTGCGTGGCCAAGCACGCCTCCAACTCAATAATCAAGTTTGCAGACGACACAACAGTAGTAGGCTTGATTACCAACAATGATGAGACCGCCTACAGGGAGGAGGTGAGGGCTCTGGGACAGTGGTGCCAGGACAATAACCTCTCAGTCAACATCAACAAAACAAAGGAGATGATTGTGGACTTCAGGGAACAGCAGAGGGTTCACCCCCCTATCCACATCGACGGGACCGCAGTGGAGAAGGTGGAAAGCTTCAAGTTCCTTGGCATACACATCACTGACAAACTGAAATGGTCCACCCACGCAGACAGTGTGGTGAGGAAAGCACAACAGAGCCTCTTCAACCTCAGGAGGCTGAAGAAATGTGGCTTATCACCGAAAACCCTCACAAACTTTTACAGATGCACAATTGAGAGCATCCCGTCGGGCTGTATCACCGCCTGGTACGGCAACTGCACCGCCCACAACTGCAGGGCTCTCCAGAGGGTGGTGCGGTCTGCCGAACGCATTACCGGGGGCAAACTACCCGCCCTCCAAGACACATACAGCACCCGATGTCAAAGGAAGGCCAAAAAGATCATTAAGGACATCAACCACCCGAGCCACTGCCTGTTCACCCGCTATCATCCAGAAGGTGAGGTCAGTACAGGTGCATCAAAGCTGGGACCGAGAGAATGAAAAACAGCTTCTATCTCAAGGCCATCAAACTGTTAAATAGCCATCACTAGCACATTAGAGGCTGCTGCTGCCTATTGAAATCACTGGCCACTTTAAGAAATGGAACACTAGTCACTTTAATAATGTTTACATATCTTGGACTACTCATCTCATATGTATATACTGCATTCTATTCTATAACATTCTACTGTATCTTAGTCCATGCCGCTCTGTCATTGCTTGTCCATATATGTATATATTCTTAAATCCCATTCCTTACTAGTTTTGTGTGGTTTGGGTATATGTTGTGAAATTGTTAGATATTACTTGTCAGATATTACTGCACTGTCGGAGCCAGAAGCGCACGCATTTCGCTACACCCGCTATAACATCTGCTAAACACGTGTATGTGACAAATACAATTTGATTTGATTTGTCGGCAAGGATATAAGAAAGGAAAATGAAAATCTACCTTTAAAACACAGAGGAACATTACAAGGAAGATGGATAACGCTCTACTACAACAGTTGATCACGGCAGAAAACCATCAAACTGATGCAACAACAGCTGAGCCGGCGAGGAGAACCTAGAGTGAAGCCGAGAGCGGCTGCTCAAGCCATCTTACCTCGCCTCTCAAAAGGGGGATGATATTGAGGCTTTCATCACGCTGTTCAAAAGGACAGACACCTTGGAAGAGTGGCCCCCCAACAGAATGGGCGAGCGCTTTATCCCCTATTTTAACCCGGATAGCCCAGGAAGCCTACTATGACATTGACCCCCCGAGAAGCTGCTGACTATGGGTGACTAACAACCTGAGAGCCGTGGAAACGTACCGCTCTATGTGGGGGCAAGGAGGACCGGAAGGACACTACCAAGACCGTTCCCCAAAACAACCCTGGCACGTCCACCACCGAAACGACTGAACCCTCTCCGGACAGGGGAGAAGTCATTACCCATACAACAGGGTTGGTGTTTTAAATGCCAGTCTCCGGACCATTACGCCCCACAATGTCCCAGAAAAGACGAGCGCACAGTCACCACTGCACATCCCCACATGTCCCTATACGAGAGTACATCACTGGGGCCAAGCTTCCTGCCATCCAGGACCTCTATACCAGGCGGTGTCAGAGGAAAATTGCCAAGGACTCCAGCAACCCTCGTCAGACTGTTCTCTCTGCTACAGCACGGCAAGCGGTACCGGAGCGCCAAGTCTAGGTCAAAAAGGCTTCTTAACAGCTTCTACCAACAAGCCATAAGCCTCTTGAACAGTTAATCAAATGGCTCCCCCATTGTTATGCTGCTGCTACTCTGTTTATTATCCATGCATAGTCACTTTACCTCTACCTACATGTACATATTACCTCAATTACATTGACTAACCGGTGCCCCCGCACATTGACTCTGTACAGGAACCCCCTGTATATTGCCTCGCTACTGTTATTTTATTGTTGCTCCTTAATTATTTGCTATATTTCTTTTTTCTTTCTTAAAACTGAATTGTTGGTTAAGGGCTTGTAAGTATTTCACTGTAAAGTCTACACCTGTTGTATTCGGCGCATGTGACAAATAACATTTGATTTGTTCTAGAGTATTGTAAAGATAGGGGGGTGACTGGGACAGGCAATGTAACATCCATAATGTTTTTAGGAAAAGTTTTTGTAAAACATGCACCATACATCAGATCATCTTTAAATGTCTCTCTAAATCTAACTTTCATCAAGGTTTTATATAGTCTATTGGTTTCTCTCTTTTCATTGGCAGAATCCTTTTTCAGTGTTATGATATTCATAACATCCATATCCACCAGTCTATCTTCATGTCAACTAACATAACGGTCTACTGTGGTGGAAATATACCAGTCTATCTTCATGTCAATTAACAGAACTCTCTACTGGGGTGGAAATATACTATTTTATTTGTTCAAACTAAACTACAGCACTTACTTTGATGAGTCAGATCTGCTCCTTTCTTCTCTTCTCCTCCTCTCACAGTTCCACTCAGCCCCGTTGTTTTCCTGCAGTCCACCAGCCGCACAGACAACCTCTTCAGACCCAGCAGTAAGGTGCTACTGGGAGAGGTACGACACAGGGACTCTGGGAGGGCGGAAGGGCTAGCGTTGTCCTGGTAACCATATAGAGGGGACATAGACACATATCATTATGGATGCTGATGTCACTGTTGTCATGAAGTGCTTTACAGAAACCCAGACCCCGATAGATCAAGCTGTATGCTAGACCAGACCAAGCTGTACCATCTGGTGTTCTGATCTGGAGAGACTCTTCTCTGCCTCGTCAGCATCAGGATGTTGTTGAGGCTCCCCAGAGGATCCATGATAGTCATGTCTCTCTCCTGTGTGAACGAGAACGTCAAACAGATTGTAAACGTATGACTGTCTATTACAATCATAGGGTCTTACAAGAGGCATTAATATATCTTAACAGGACCTAAAATGGCCACATTCAACATGATTTTATAAAATATTGTTTGTGATGCAAATGTGAAAGGGTCGTTCCACTAATTGGGTGCCTTTTGCGTCCCTTTGATATTTTAAGTAGAAATTACGCACCAATATTGAATGTTAAAAGCCTGTTATATTAGATGAGGTTCACTTTAATATAGACCACATGGAGAATTCAATAAATCTATACATTTAAAAGTCCCAAAAATGCATGAACCAATGGCAGATTGAACCTTTAACAATTTATACAGTACTGAACAACATATTGAAGTATATAACTTCAGTAGAATGCCCCTTAAAAACCCCACATTAGTTCAACTACTGCATAGTTTGTGCCCCTGCTTTTTAGACAATACTCACTGGTGTAAACAGGATCTTCAGTCTCCTCCTCCATCCCTTCCTCTTCCTCTTTCACTCCCAAAACGTCTTCCTCCTTCTCTTTTATTGAGATAGCCTCCTCTTCCTCTTTCACTAAAAAAGGTTCTTCCTCTTCTTTCACTCCATTCTCTTCTTTCAATGTGATAGCCTCCTCTCCCTCCCTTTTGATTCTGAAAGCTTCTACTTCCTCCTCTTCCTCTTTCACTAAAAAAGGTTCTTCCTCTTCTTTCACTCCATTCTCTTCTTTCAATGTGATAGCCTCCTCTCCCTCCCTTTTGATTCTGAAAGCTTCTACTTCCTCCTCTTCCACTAAAAAAGGTTCTTCCTCTTCTTTCACTCCATTCTCTTCTTTCAATGTGATCACCTCCTCTTCTTCCTTTTTTATTCTGAAAGCTTCTTCCACTCCTTTCAATATTATATCCACATCTTCGTCTTCTTTTACGATGATGTTCAGCCCCAGAGCTTCTTTCTCCGTATAGCTTAGTGAGCTCATGGTCGGGGATGTTAGCTAGCTAGATAGTTAGCATTAGCGATTAGCCTAGTACAGTAAGGTTATCCATTTAACAAATTAGCCAACTTAATTTGACAAGCAAATTACATTTTTTAAACTAGTAAATACGTAAACAGAATTATGTTTAAAATCAATGACATTAATATACAAAAGATTGGTCTAAAGGTTTTATGTTCGCTAGCAAGCTACCGAGGTGGTTGAATCAGTGCTTCTTCTTCTTCAGTGGGGTTTATGAGGGGTTGGCATCCAATGTTATGGTGCATTACCGCCACCTACTGCCGTCTTCCCCTCCCCTTCCCCTCCCTTATTGTCTCTATTCCACTGCTCCTGCCATCTCTGCACCATCACTGTATATATCAGTCTTTTTGCATCTGCCTTGCTCATTGAAACCTCAACATCAACATCCCCACTACTAAGTGCTTGTTTAGCCAGTATATCTACTGCCTCGTTCCCCTCCACCCCCACATGGGCTGGAACCCAAGTAAATCTTATCTGAATAGCAATCTGTTTAATCATGCCATGGGTTTGTAGCACCTCATAAAGCAGGTCTTGTCTGCTACGTGAGCTAAAGGACTGGAGACTCATTAACACTGCACATGAATCAGAGCAAATAACTACTCTGTCTTGTTTGACTTCCTCCACCCACTGCAAGGCCAACAGTATGGCCAACAGCTCCGCCGTATATACAGCCAGATGATCTGTAATACATTTCCTGACTTCCACCCTACATTCCTGCACTACAAATGCTGACCCAGTACGTCCTGTCCTTGGATCTTTTGACCCATCTGTGTAAATAGTCACAAAATCCTGATACACAGTTTCCAGATGTCTCTTAAAGAAATCAGCTGGATCAACACCCTCCCTATCTTTCTGTAGTCTCTCCAACACTTCTAGATCAACTACTGGAGGCGGAAGTAGCCATGGTAGATTTACAGGAATAACTACCGTTGGACTAAACTCCCTTCAATACAGTCCCTTCGCCTGGGTATTACCCATCCACCCAAAGCTCGTGTTCTGTCTTCGCTCATGTTCCCAGCATGCCTGTAAAATCTATTAAGCATGATTAGACACCCCATGTCCTTGAAAGTTGACCCCCTAATTAATTGCCAGCTGCTGTCTCCTAATCTGCAATGGCATATCTCCCATCTCCACTTATAATGCAGCCACTGGGGTTTGAATCAGTAGCCTTTTGTTGCTGTTGAAGAAGCCTCCCGTCACGTCCACTAGATTATAGGTCACGTAAGAAGCATCACCTGAATGACTCACATCGCCATCTGCTGACTGGAGTGGGTAACGCAGATTGGAAAAATCTCCATTACATCGTTTATTCTGGCAAACAATGTCATAAGAAGTCATTTAAAAACAATCAGATGCTATGTTCTCTCTTCTTACAGACAACACTTTCCTCCAGGGCTGACATGCCAATAGGCAGGATTAGGCGACAGGTTGCAGATGGTGGCATATTCCGAGCTAAATCGACCAAAACCAAAACGACACGAAGAAAATGAAAAACAAAACAAAAACAGAATAAAAAAGCTTCAGCCAGGAAGGATACATGATAGTGTCAACACATGGAGCTGGGTTGGATATAGTCATGGTAGGATACATGATTGTGTCAACACATGGAGTTGGGTTGGATATAGTCATGGTAGGATACATGATAGTGGCATCACATGGAGTTGGGTTGGATATAGTCATGGTAGGATACATGATAGTGGCAACACATGGAGCTGGGTTGGATATAGTCATGGTAGGATACATGATAGTGTCAACACATGGAGCTGGGTTGGATATAGTCATGGTAGGATACATGATAGTGGCAACACATGGAGCTGGGTTGGATATAGTCATGGTAGGATACATGAAAGTGTCAACACATGGAGTTGGGTTGGATATAGTCATGGTAGGATACATGATAGTGGCAACACATGGAGCTGGGTTGGATATAGTCATGGTAGGATACATGATAGAGTCAACACATGGAGCTGGGTTGGATATAGTCATGGTAGGATACATGATAGTGTCAACACATGGAGTTGGGTTGGATATAGTCATGGTAGGATACATGATAGTGGCAACACATGGAGTTGGGTTGGATATAGTCATGGTAGGATACATGATAGTGGCAACACATGGAGCTGGGTTGGATATAGTCATGGTAGTATACATGATAGTGTCAACACATGGAGTTGGGTTGGATATAGTCATGGTAGGATACATGATAGTGTCAACACATGGAATTGGGTTGGATATAGTCATGGTAGGATACATGATAGTGGCAAAACATGGAGCTGGGTTGGATATAGTCATGGTAGGATACATGATAGTGGCAACACATGGAGCTGGGTTGGATATAGTCATGGTAGGATACAGTGGGGGAAAAAAGTATTTAGTCAGCCACCAATTGTGCAAGTTCTCCCACTTAAAAAGATGAGAGAGGCCTGTAATTTTCATCATAGGTACACGTCAACTATGACAGACAAAATGAGAAAAGAAAATCCAGAAAATCACATTGTAGGAATTTTAATGAATTTATTTGCAAATTATGGTGGAAAATAAGTATTTGGTCAATAACAAAAGTTTCTCAATACTTTGTTATATACCCTTTGTTGGCAATGACACAGGTCAAACGTTTTCTGTAAGTCTTCACAAGGTTTTCACACACTGTTGCTGGTATTTTGGCCCATTCCTCCATGCAGATCTCCTCTAGAGCAGTGATGTTTTCGGGCTGTCGCTGGGCAACACGGACTTTCAACTCCCTCCAAAGATTTTCTATGGGGTTGAGATCTGGAGACTGGCTAGGCCACTCCAGGACCTTGAAATGCTTCTTACGAAGCCACTCCTTCGTTGCTCGGGCGGTGTGTTTGGGATCATTGTCATGCTGAAAGACCCAGCCACATTTCATCTTCAATGCCCTTGCTGATGGAAGGAGGTTTTCACTCAAAATCTCACGATACATGGCCCCATTCATTCTTTCCTTTACACGGATCAGTCGTCCTGGTCCCTTTGCAGAAAAACAGCCCCAAAGCATGATGTTTCCACCCCCATGCTTCACAGTAGGTATGGTGTTCTTTGGATGCAACTCAGCATTCTTTGTCCTCCAAACACGACGAGTTGAGTTTTTACCAAAAAGTTATATTTTGGTTTCATCTGACCATATGACATTCTCCCAATCCTCTTCTGGATCATCCAAATGCACTCTAGCAAACTTCAGACGGGCCTGGACATGTACTGGCTTAAGCAGGGGGACATGTCTGGCACTGCAGGATTTGAGTCCCTGGCGGCGTAGTGTGTTACTGATGGTAGGCTTTGTTACTTTGGTCCCAGCTCTCTGCAGGTCATTCACTAGGTCCCCCCGTGTGGTTCTGGGATTTTTGCTCACCGTTCTTGTGATCATTTTGACCCTACGGGGTGAGATCTTGCGTGGAGCCCCAGATCGAGGGAGATTATCAGTGGTCTTGTATGTCTTCAATTTCCTAATAATTGCTCCCACAGTTGATTTCTTCAAACCAAGCTGCTTACCTATTGCAGATTCAGTCTTCCCAGCCTGGTGCAGGTCTACAATTTTGTTTCTGGTGTCCTTTGACAGCTCTTTGGTCTTGGCCATAGTGGAGTTTGGAGTGTGACTGTTTGAGGTTGTGGACAGGTGTCTTTTATACTGATAACAAGTTCAAACAGGTGCCATTAATACAGGTAACAAGTGGAGGACAGAGGAGCCTCTTAAAGAAGAAGCTACAGGTCTGTGAGAGCCAGAAATATTGCTTGTTTGTAGGTGACCAAATACTTATTTTCCACCATAATTTGCAAATAAATTCATTAAAAATCCTACAATGTGATTTTTTTCCTCAATTTGTCTGTCATAGTTGACGTGTATCTATGATGAAAATTACAGGCCTCTCTCATCTTTTTAAGTGGGAGAACTTGCACAATTGGTGGCTGACTAAATACTTTTTTCCCCCACTGTATATTGTTTTATATAGATTTTAGAATATTCACATGAAAACCTGTCACATACTGCATGGAAACTTAGCTACTAAGGTGGATATTGATCCAAAATGTCACCCGTCATTGGATTTAGGTTGCAAGGTCAGTGAAAAACAAATAAAACACCTTATGTTGATAGCTTTTTACAAATCCAATCAGTTTTCCACATTGATGTGGAAACAATGTTTATTCAACCAGTGGCAGGCTTGTAAATGCCCCCAGGAAAGTCGAATGAGGAACTCTTCATTGAGACAATGATGAAACAGCAATCCGTTGATGAGCTGTGGTGGATATGATAAAATAAGGATCTGCTGGAGTCTAAATCAAACTAAGATTCTTTATTTCTGAGCTCAGAGAGAATAACAGCGTTACACAGTGCAGTGTAGACAATATGAATTCCAAAGCATTGGGTGATGAGCACATATCTTTATAGTTTCCTGTTCCTGGACGGGACTTTATTTATACAAGAACGCAGGTGGAAGCTGGTTCGCAACACAGGATGATACTCCCAAGAACAGGAGATTATAATAGGACAGTTTCACAAGGACACATACAATTAAAATGTTCCATTACAGAGGCAGGTAACATTTATTTCATTAAATCATCAGTGGGCCAACAATGTAAACAATGGAGCAAATGCATCACATCCAAATATCACTTGATTATCTGTAATGCTGGAGGAATGACACACCCAGATAAACACACAGTCAGAGTTTAAAAAAGGACCATTTAAACACATGGAATCTGATCTACTCTATATTCAAACTGACACTCCATACTCAATTCATGTTTTCTAATAAAAACATACAAATATTTTTGAGTATACTTTGTACAATTCGATATATGGTAAAATAAGTAAACACATTCTCAGTCAACAATATAAGACAATGGGAGCAGTGTGTACGTTCTCTGATTAACTTATTAACTTTAAGTCATGTGATGTAAAATATCAATTTAGACACTAGGAGAAGTAATTAAGTCAATGTGATGTGAAATATCAATTTACACACTAGGAGAAGTAATTAAGTCAAACACACACAGTCAGAGTTAAAAAATTACAATTTAAACACATGGAATCTGATCTATTCCATGTTCAATTCATGTTTTCTAATAAAAACATTCAAATAAATGTTTAAGTATACTTTGTATAAACACATTTCATATGGTATGAACAAGTAAACACAATCTCAGTCAACAATATAAGACAATGGGAGCACTGTGTATGTTCTCTGATTAACTTTAAGTCAATGTGATGTGAAATATCAATTTACACACTAGGATAAGTAATTATTATCTCCTGTGTGGATTCTCAAATGAGCTTCCATGTTTCCTAAGTGGTTAAAACTCTTTCCACACTGGGTGCAATGGTGTGGCTTCGCTCCTGTGTGTGCCCTCTCATGTCTTTTCAGGGTGCCTAACTGGCTAAAACTCTTTCCACAATGGGAGCAGTGGTAAGACTTCTCCGCTGTGTGTATATTCAGATGAGATTTCAGGTTATCTAACCGGTTAAAACTCTTTCCACAATGGGAGCAGTGGTAAGACTTCTCCGCTGCGTGTATATTCTGATGAGATTTCAGGTTATCTATCCGGCTAAAACTCTTTCCACACTGGACGCATTGGTGTGGCTTCGCTCCTGTGTGTGCCCTCTCATGTCTTTTCAGGGCGTCTAACCTGTTAAGACACTTTCCACAATGGGAGCAATGGTAAGGCTTCTCCGCTGTGTGTATATGCTGATGAGATTTCAGGTTGTGTAACAGGTTAAAACTCTTTCCACACTGGGAGCAATGGTATGGCTTCTCCCCTGTGTGTATTCGCTGATGAGCTTTCATTTGTCCTGAATGGTTAAAACTCTTTCCACACTGGGCGCAATGGTGTGGCTTCGCTCCTGTGTGTGCCCTCTCATGTCTTTTCAGGGTGCCTAACTGGTTAAAACTCTTTCCACAATGGGAGCAGTGGTAAGGCTTCTCCGCTGTGTGTATATGCTTATGAGATTTCAGGTTGTCTAACTGGTTAAAACTCTTTCCACACTGGGAGCAATGGTATGGCTTTTCTCCTGTGTGTGTCCTCTCATGTCTTTTCAGGTTTCCTAACTTGGCAAACCTAGCTCCACACTGGGAGCAGAGATGTCGTGTTGCTGGTTTGGACGTCTCTGGTTCCTCCGATTTCGTTTTTTCTCCTGCCAAAGACAGTGTTTATTTAAAGAGAGACCTGAATGAAAGTTGATAAAACTGCCTTGCTATGAAATGTAATCCAAATACGATCCCTCAACCTGAGGACAGATTTCAAACATTTCATCAATTCAAACAATCTTGGTGTGACATCTTCCTGGTAAGTACTGAAATGTTTTTATTGATTTTGTTTAATAAGTCAGAACACAAACTAGACAGTTCTAGGGCACTCAAGACAAATAGATCGCTGGATTCCTATCGTGCAGGTGCTTGTAAATGTATAACCTTAATAGCTGTATGATACAGAATGAGACCTACACATTCACCTAAACCTAAAATAAGTAAAGAAGTAATCTTGTGTGGAAGTCCCAAACGTGTTTTTTTTTTTTACATTGGAGACAGACACAAAGTACATCAGTAACATCTCACCGTTGTCAAAAGGGTCCTGTTTAAATGGCAATTCATCTGATTTAGACATTCACACATTTTTAACATTTTGTCTATCACTAATGTCATGATATAATGGGTAAAGTCTAAAATAATGTGAAATATTTTGTTCCTAAAAATATAAAACGCACAAATTTTCCAAGCGCACGAAAGCTTTATTCTCTCAAATCTTGTGCACAAATTTGTTTACATCACTGTTAGTGAACATTTCTCCTTTGCCAAGGTAATCCATCCACCTGACAGGTGTGGCATATCAAGAAGCTGATTAAACAGCATGATCATTACAAGGGTGCACCTTGTGCTGGGGACAATAAAAGGTTAATAAAATATGCAGTTGTGTCACACAACACAATGCCACAGATGTCTCAAGTTTTGAGGGAGTGTGCAATTGGCATGCTGACTGCAGGAATATCCACTGGAGATGTTACCAGAGAATTGAATGTTAACTTCTCTACCATAAGCCCCCTCCAACGTTGTTTTAGAGAATTTGGCAGTACATCCAACGGGCCTCACAACCACAGACCACGTATAACAACGCCAGCCCAGGACCTCCACATAGTCTGAGACCAGCCATCCCGACAGCTGATGAAACTGGAGTATTTCTCTCTGTAATAAAGCCCTTTAGTGGGGAAAAACTAATTCTGATTGGCTGGGCCTGGCTCCCAGTGGGTTATCAGTCCAACTCTAACTTAACACACCTGATTCCACTTGAGCCAATGACCCAACACACCTCCAGGCTGTGTAAGGGCTATGTTACCAAGAAGGAGAGTGATGGAGTGCTGCTGCATCAGATGACCTGGCCTCCACAATCCCCCGACCTGTTTGGGATGAGTTGGACCGCAGAGTGAAGGAAAAGCACTAAACAAGTGCTCAGCATATGTGGGAACTCCTTCAAGACTGTTGGAAAAGCATTCCAGGTGACTACCTCATGAAGCTGGTTGAGAGAATGCCAAGAGTGTGCACAGCTGTCATCGATGCAAAGGGTGACTACTTTGAAGAATCTCATAAAATATATTGACTTGTTTAACACTTTGTAGGTTACTACATGATTCCATGTGTTATTTCATAGTTTTGATGTCATCACTATTATTCTACAATGTAGAAAATAGCATAAAAGAGAGAAAAACCCTTGAATGAGTAGGTGTGGTGGGACTCTACTGAGGTGTGTCAAAACTTTTGACTGGTACTGTACATACATTATTCAAAAAAAAAGTTTTATTTATTTATTTCCCACTCATCAATCTATACACAACACCCCATAATGACAAAGCAAAAACAGGTTTGAATGAATTTTTGCACATTTATTCAAAAAGAAAACCTGAAATGTCACATTTACGTAAATATTGAGACCCTTTACTCAGTACTTTGCACCTTTAGCAGCGATTACACCCTAGAGTCTTCTTGGGTATGACACTACAAGCTTGGAACACCTGTATTTGTGGAGTTTCTCCCATTCTTCTCTGCAGATCCTCTCAAGCTCTGTCACGTTGGATGGGGAGGGTTGCTTTACAGCTATTTTCAGGTCTACCAGAGATGAAGTCCGGGATCTGGCTGGGCCACTCAGAGACTTCTCCCGAAGCCACTCCTGTGTTATCTTGGTTATGTGTTTTTGGTCGTTGTCTTGATGGAAGGTGAACCTTTGCCCCAGTGGGGAGCCGAGCGCTCTGGAGCAGGTTTTCATCAAGGATCTCTCTGTACTTTTCTCTGTTAATCTTTCCCTCGATCCTGAATAGTCTCCAAGTCCCTGTCGCTTATATATATCCCCACAGCTTGATGCTGCCACCACCATGCTTCACCGTAGGGAGGACGCCAGGTTTCCTCCAGACGTGATGCTTGGCATTCAGGCGAAGAGTTCAATCTTGGTTTCATCAGACCAGAGAATCTTGTTTCTCATGGTCTGAGAATCCTTTAGGGGCCTTTTGGCAAACTCCAAGCGGGCTGTCATGTGCTTTTTACTGAAGAGTGGATTCCGTTGAGCCACTCTACCATAAAGGCCTGATTGGTGGAGTGCTACAGAGATGGTTGTCCTTCTGGAACGTTCTCACATCTCCACAGAGGAACTCTGGAGCTCTGTCAGAGTGACCATCGGGTTCTTGTTCACCTCCCTGACCAAGGCCCTTCTCCCCCGAATGTGCAGTTTGGCCAGGCGGCCAGCTCTAGGAAGAGTCTTGGTGGTTCCAAAGGTCTTCCTTTTAAGAAGGATGTTGGCCACTGTGTTCTTGGGGACCTTCACTGCTGCAAAATATTTTGGTACACTTCCCCAGATCTGTGCCGTGACACAATCCTGTCTCAGAGCTCTAAGGACCATTCCTTTGATCTCATGGCTTGGTATTTGCTCTGACATGCACTGTCAACTGTGGGACCTTATATAGACAGGTGTGTGCCTTTCCTAATCATGTCCAATCAATTGAATTTACCACAGGTAAGTTGTAGAAACATCTCAAGGATGATCAATGGAAACATGATGCATCTCAGCTCAATTTCGAGTCTCATCGCAAAGCGTCTGAATACTTATTTAAATTAGGTCTGTTTTTTATTTTTAATACATTTGTAAAAAATTATAAAAACTTGTTTTGTTTTTGTCATTAAGGAGTATTGTGTGTAGATTGATGAGTGAAAACATTTTTTTAATCAATTTTTTAATCAGGCTGTAACGTAACAAAATATGGAAAAGGTCAAGGGGTCTGAATACTTTCCGAAGGCACTTTATATAGCCATATTATAAAGTACGACTAGTTTCATAGTATGGAATCACTTCAGAGTTTCTGGATTTTGGATTATGAATGTTGGGCCAGTAACCGAAATGTCGCTGGTTCAAATCCCCACGCCCGCAAGGTGGAAAGGCCGTTCTGTACTTGAGCAAAGCAGTTATTCCCCAACAACAACTGCTCCCCGGGCGCTGATGACGTGGAACGTCGATTAAGGCAGCCCCCGCACCTCTCTGATTCAGAGGCGTTGGGTTTAATGAGGAAGACACATTTAGGGTGAATGCATTCAGCTGTGACTGACTAGATATCCCCTTTCCTTTCCATTTTCATCCCAGTCCTCCTTTAAGACTCCATCATGTTTCATCATTAGATGCTACAGTCCTCATTTAAGACTCCATAATGTTTCATCATTAGACGCTACAGTCCTCCTTTAAGACTCCATAATGTTTCATCATTAGACGCTACAGTCCTCATTTAAGACTCAAAATTGAACTATCTTGAGTTTTGTTCGCCTGTAGACCACAATATTTATCAAGAGCGTTTTCATCTATATTTTTCGTAGATGTCTGTTTACCACCACAAACCGATGCTGGCACTAAGACGGCACTCAACAACCTGTATAGGGCCAAAAGGAAACAGGAAAACACTCATCCAGAGGCAGCGCTCCTAGTGGCCGGGGACTTTAATGCAGGGAAACTTACATCCGTTTTATGTCATTTCTACAAGCATGTCACATGCGCAACCAGAGGGAAAAAAACTATAGAACACCTTTGCCCCACACACAGAGACGCGTACAAAGCTCTCCCTTGCCCTCCATTTTGCAAATCTGACCATAATTATATCCTCCTGATTCCGGCTTACAAGCAAAAACTAAAGCAGGAAGTATCAGTGACTCGCTCAATAAGGAAGTGGTCAGATGACGCAGATGCTAAGCTACAGGACTGTTTTGCTAGCACAGACTGGAATATGTTCGGGGATTATTCCGATAGCATTGTGGAGTACACCACATCAGTCACTGGCTTTATCAATCAATAAGTGCATCGTTGACGTAATCCCCACAGAGACCGTACGTACCCCAAACAGAAGCCATGGATTACAGGCAACATCCGCACTGAGCTAAACGGTAGAGCTGCTGATTTCAAGGATCAAGGAACAGGCAAAGTGTCAATACAGGACTAAGATTGAATCATACTACACCGGCTCCGATGCTCGTCGGATGAGGCAGGGCTTGTATCTCTATTACACACTACAAAGGGAAGCACAGCCGCGAGCTGCCCAGTGACACAAGCCTACCAGATGAGCTGAATGACTTATAAGCTCGCTTCGATGCAAGCAACACTGAAGCATGCATGAGAGCATCAGCTGTTCCGGACAATTGTTTGATCACGCTCTCCGCAGCCGATGTGAGTAAGACATTTAAACAGGTCAATATTCACAAGACCGCAGGGCCAGAAAATTACCAGGACGTGTACTCCGAGCATGCGCTGACCAACTGGCAAGTGTCTTCACTGATATCTTCAACCTGTCCCTGACCAAGTCTGTAATACCAACATGTTGTTTCAAGCAGACCACCATAGTCCCTGTGCCCAAGAACGCCAAGGTAACCTGCCTAAATGACTACCGACCCGTACCTCTCACGTCTGTAGCCATAAAGTGCTTTGAAAGACTGGTCATGGCTCACATCAACCCCATTATCCCAGAAACCCTAGACCCACTCCAATTTTCATACCGCCCCAACAGATCCACAGATGGTGCAATCTCTATTGCACTCCACACTGTCCTTTCCCACGTGGACAAGAGGAACACCTACGTGAGAATGCTATTCATTGACTACAGCTTACCGTTCAACACCATAGTGCCCTCAAAGCTCATCACTAAGCTAAGGAACCTGGGACTAACACCTCCCTCTGCAACTGGATCCTGGACTTCCTGACGGGCCGCCCCCAGGTGTTAAGGGTAAATAACAACACATCTGCCACGCTGATCCTCAACACAGGGGCCCCACAGGGGTGCGTGCTCATTCCCCTCCTGTACTCCCTATTCATCCATGACTGCATGGCCAAGCACGACTTCAACATCATCATTAAGTTTACTTACAACACAACAGTTGTAGGCCTGATCACTGACAACAATGAGACAGCCTATAGTGCGTACGGCCCAGTACATCACTGGGGCCAAGCTTCCTGCCATCCAGGACCTCTATACCAGGCGGTGTCAGAGGAAGGCCCAAAAAATGGCAAAGACTCCAGCCACCCTAGTCATACACTGTTCTCTCTGCTACCGCACGGCAAGCGGTTCAGGAGCGCCAAGTCTGGGTAAAAAAGTATTCTCAACAGCTTCTACCCCCAAGCCATAAGACTCTTGAACAGTTAATCAAATTGCTACCTGGACTATTTGCATTGCTCCCACCCCACCCCCATTTTTATGCTGATGCTACTCTGTTTATTATCCATGCATAGTCACTTTACCTCTACCTACATGTACATATTACCTCAATTACCTCGACTAACCGGTGCCCCCGCACATTGACTCTGTACAGGAACCCCCTGTATATTGCCTCGCTACTGTTTTTTATTGTTGCTCTTTAATTCTTTGCTATATTTCATGTCCATAATGTTTTTAGGAAAGGTTTTTGTAAAACATGCACCATACATCAGATCATACTAAATCTAACTTTCATCAAGGTTTTATATAGTCTATTGGTTTCTCTCTTTTCATTGGCAGAATCCTTTTTCAGTGTTATGATATTCATAACATCCATATCCACCAGTCTATCTTACTGTCAACTAACAGAACTGTCTACTGTGGTGGAAATATACCAGTTTATTTTCATGTCAACTAATAGAACTCTGCTGGTTGTCCTGGTAACAGATACCAGTGGGCAGATCTATTTTATTTGTTCAAACTAAACTACAGCACTTACTTTGATGAGTAAAATCTGCTCCTTTCTTCTCTTCTCCTCCTCTCACAGTTCCACTCAGCCCTGTTGTTTTCCTGCAGTCCACCAGCCGCACAGACAACCTCTTCAGACCCAGCAGTAAGGTGCTACTGGGAGAGGTACGACACAGGGACTCTGGGAGGGCGGAAGGGCTAGTGTTGTCCTGGTAACAATATAGAGGGGACACAGACACATATCATTATGGATGCTGATGTCACTGTTGTCATAAACTGCTTTACAGAAACCCAGACCCCGATAGAGCAAGCTGTATGCTAGACCAGACCAAGCTGTACCATCTGGTGTTCTGATCTGGAGAGACTCTTCTCTGCCTCGTCAGCATCAGGATGTTGTTGAGGCTCCCCAGAGGATCCATGAGAGTCGTGTGTCTCCTCTGTGTAAACAAGAACATCAAACAGATGATAAACTTATGACCATCTATTACAATCATAGTCTTACAAGAGGCATTAATATATCTAAACAGGGCCTTAAATTGCCACTTTCATTGTGCTTTTATAAAATATTGTTTGATGCAGATGTAAAAGGGTCTTTCCACGAAATGGGTGCCCTTTGATATTTTAAATAGAAATTATGCACAAATATTGAATTTTAAAAGCCTGTTATATTAGATGAAGTGCACATTAATGTAGACCACATGGAGAATTCAATAAATCTAATTTAAAAGTCCAAAAAATATATGTACCAATGGCGGATTGCCCCTTAAACAATTCCTACAGTACTGAACAACATATTGAAGTATATAACTTCAGTAGAATGTCCCTTTAAAACACACATTAGTTCAAGAACTGCATAGTTTGTGCCCCTGTTTTTAAGACAGTACTCACTGGTGTTAATCTGATATTCTGTCTCCTCCTCCTCCTTTTTCACTCCCAAAACGTCTTCCTGCTCCTCTTTTATTGAGATAGCCTCCTCTTCCTCCTTTACTCCAAAAGGTTCTTCCTCTTCTTTCAATGTTATGGCATCTTCCTCCTTTTTGATTCTGAAAGGTTTTACCTCCTCCTCTTCCACCCTGACAACCACTTTTCCATCTTCCTCTTTCACTGTAATATCAACCTCCTCTTCCTCCTTTTTCATTCTGAAAAACGTATTCCTCTCCTTTCACCAGAGCTTCTTTCTCCGTCTAGTTTAGTGAGCTCAAGCTCCGGGCGATTAACCTAGTGCAGTATAAATTTAACACATTTGCTAATTTAACAAGCAAATTACGTTTAAATGAACTAGTAGACACGTAAACATAATTATGTGCTAAACACTAAGATTACATATACAAGATTGGTCTAAAGAGCTTCAATGTTTCGGTTTTATGTTCGCTAGCAAGCTACCGAGGTTGTTCAAAACACTAAAATGAATATACACAAGATTGGTCTTAAGAGCTTCAATGTTTCGGTTTTATGTTTGCTAGCATCTAACGACGGTTAAATCAGTAGCCTTTTGTCGCTGTTGAAGAAGCCCCCCGTCCCGTCCACTAGATTATACGTCACACAAGAAGCATCACCTGAAAGTCTCACATCGCCATCTGCTGACTGGAGTGGGTAACGCAGATGGGAAAATAAATCTAGCAATGTCATGAAAAGTAATTTAAAAACAACCAGATGTTATGTTTTCTCTTACTTCTTACAGCCAATACTTTCCTCCAGGGCAGTTACTTCTTACAGCCAATACTTTCCTCCAGGGCTGACCTGCCCATTAGGCAGGATTGGGTGACAGATTGACGAGGGTGTCTTATTCCAAGCTGTGTAGCTGTTAGCGATGATGCTAATGACAACCATCTTTTGGTTGATGGAAAAGCTTTCCCAAAAACCGTGTCAATTAAATGTTAACTACAAAGTAGTCTATGCCTACCTGGCAGAACGATATCATGATTATTTGCATCAATCCAGTTGTGATTTGTTCAATAAACTCTGCAATCACGTGTGCAACAGAGACACCACTAACCAAGCAAGGCTCTTGCTGGTGCCTCTTGAATTAAAGGGTATCTACACCCAAAAATGAAAATGTCAAAAGTGGTCTCCTGATGTGGTTTAAGTATTGTTGTGGACTCAGTTTTTTCTTTCTTCTATTAACAGTGTGATTTTGAGAACGAAAAACAGAAAAACAGGGACAAATCAGAAACCTGGAAAAACTACACGGACAAAACGTTCAAACAAACAAACAATGTAATTAGGTAAAACATTTAACAGATTTGATAGGGCCCTAAATATTCTATCCATTTTCTCTCATTACTGGATTATCTAGGGATAGTGTAGAGTAACAGCTGTATCCCTGCAGTGACCTTTAACCTCCCTGCCCCTCAATACTTCTTCCACTGGATCAAAGCTTCAGCCAGGTAGGATACATGATAGTGGCAACACATGGAGCTGGGTTGGATATAGTCATGGTAGGATACATGATCGTGGCAACACATGGAGCTGGGTTGGATATAGTCATGGTAGGATACATGATAGTGGCAACACATGGAGCTGGGTTGGATATAGTCATGGTAGGATACATGATAGTGGCAACACATGGAGTTGGGTTGGATATAGTCATGGTAGGATACATGATAGTGGCAACACATGGAGTTGGGTTGGATATACACCTCCAGGCTCTGTCGTAGCTGGCCGTGACCGGGAGACCCATGGGGCGGCGCACAATTGGCCCAGCGTCGTCCAGGATAGGGGAGGGAATGGCCGGCAGGGATGTAGCTCAGTTGGTTGAGCATGGCGTTTGCAACGCCAGGGTTGTGGGTTCAATTCCCACGGGGGGCCAGTAAAAAAAAATATATATATATAAAAAAAAGAATGATGTATGCACTCACTAACTGTAAGTCGCTCTGGATAAGAGCGTCTGCTAAATTACTAAAATGTAAATGTAAATATACAGTTGAAGTCGGAAGTTTACATACACCTTAGCCAAATACATTTAAACTCAGTTTTTCACAATTCCTGACATTTAATCCTAGTAAAAATTCCCTGTCTTAGGTCAGTTAGGATCACCACTTTATTTTAAGAATGTGAAATGTCAGAATAATAGCAGAGAGAATGATTTATTTCAGCTTTTATTTATTTCATCACATTCCCAGTGGGTCAGAAGTTTACATACACTCAATTAGTATTTGGTAGCATTGCCTTTAAATTGTTTAACTTGGGTCAAACGTTTCGGGTAGCCTTCCACAAGCTTCCCAAAATAAGTTGGGTTAATTTTGGCCCATTCCTCCTGACAGAGCTGGTGTAACTGAGTCAGGTTTGTAGGCCTCCTTGCTCGCACACGCTTTTTCAGTTCTGCCCACACATTTTCTATAGGTTTGAGGTCAGGGCTTTGTGATGGCCACTCCAATACCTTGACTTTGTTGTCCTTAAGCCATTTTGCCACAACTTTGGAAGTATGCTTGGGGTCATTGTCCATTTGGAAGACCATTTGCGACCAAGATTTAACTTCCTGACTGATGTCTTGAGATGTTGCTTCAATATATACACATCATTTTCTTTCCTCATGATGCCATCTATTTTGTGAAGTGCACCAGTCCCTCCTGCAGCAAAGCACCCCCACAGCATGATGCTGCCACCCCCGTACTTCACGGTTGTGATGGTGTTCTTCGGCTGGCAAGCTTCCCCCTTTTTCCTCCAAACATAACGATGGTAATTATGGCCAAACAGTTCTATTTTTGTTTCATCAGACCAGAGGACATTTCTCCAAAAAGTACGATCTTTGTCCCCATGTGCAGTTGCAAATCGTAGTCTGGCTTTTTTATGGCGGTTTTGGAGCAGTTGCTTCTTCCTTGCTGAGCGGCCTTTCAGGTTATGTGAATATAGAACTAGTTTTACTGTGGATTTAGATACTTTTGTACCTGTTTTCTCAAGCATCTTCACAAGGTCCTTTGCTGTTGTTCTGAGATTGATTTGCACTTTTCGCACCAAAGTACGTTCATCTCTAGGAGACAGAACGCATCTCCTTCCTGAGCGGTATGACGGCTGCGTGGTCCCATGGTGTTTATACTTGCATACTATTGTTTATACAGATGAACGTGGTACCTTCAGGCGTTTGGAAATTGCTCTCAAGGATGAACCAGACTTGTGGAGGTCTACAATTTTATTTCTGAGGGCTGATTTCTTTTGATTTTCCCATGACGTCAAGCAAAGAGGCACTGAGTTTGAAGGTAGGCCTTGAAATATATCCACAGGTACACCTCCAATTGACTCAAATTATGTCAATTAGCCTATCAGAAGCTTCTAAAGCCATTACGTCATTTTCTGGAATTTTTCCATGTTCTTTAACGGCACAGTCAACTTAGTGTATGTAAACTTCTGACCCACTGGAATTGTGATACAGTGAATTATAAGTGAAATAATCTGTCTGTAAACAATTGTTGGAAAAATTACTTGTGTCATGCACAAAGTAGATGTCCTAACCGACTTGCCAAAACTATAGTTTGTTAACAAGAAATGTATGGAGTGGTTGAAAAACGAGTTTTAATGACTCCAACCTAAGTGTATGTTAACTTCCGACTTCAACTGTATAGTCATGGTTGGATACATGATCGTGGTAACACATGGAGTAGGGTTGGATATAGTCATGGTAAGCTATAGTATTTCATACAATATTCTATTTTGACTGAAATTGTGTTAATGACATCCTCTCTGGATGCTCTCACCATATTTAGTGTGTGATTAACGAACAGTTCAAACAGTTTGGTACGTTTTGTAGTGACCTTGTTGAACTTAAAGAAATGTGTTTGAAGGCCTGAGTTTGAACTGTTCGAACAGTTGGTAGGTTTTGTAGTGAACTTGTGGAACTGCTGTGTCGTGAGCTTGTGACTCCTTGTAGAATGAACAGGAACAAGTCCTTTCAGGGAAGGTCTGCCTGAGTATAAGTAAGTCTTGGGCTTGTCCTGTGAACACTACGAGAGAGAAGAAACCTCCAGAGAGAGAAACCACAGACAACTCGTGGGGGTTATAAGCAGACAAGGGCCATGCTCATTATACATTTTTTCTAAGAAAGGAATTAAAAACACTTTCCCAAAAAAAGAAAACATATATTGTGTAGTAATGTGTAGTATTGTGTAATAATAACATGTATGATCTATATAAAGATCTTTAGTAATAAAACATTACTGACATGGTTTAACATTTCCGCTCGGCTGCCCGGAGCCCTGTTCTCTGAGCTCGCAATGAGTCGTCAAGCCACGGAGCAGGAGGGGAGGGCCGAGCCGGCCGGGAGGATAGGGGACATAGAGAGTCAAAAGATGCAGAAAGGGAGGATAGGAGGGTTGAGGAGGCAGAATCAGGAGATTGGAGGGAGAAGGATTGAGCAGAGGGAAGAGATGATAGGATGGAAGAGGAGAGAGTAGCGGGAGAGAGAGAGCGAAGGTTACGACGGCACATTACCATCTGAGTAGGGGCAGAGTGAGTAGTGTTGGAGGAGAGCGAGAGAGAAAAGGATACAAAGTAGTGGTCGGAGACTTGGAGGGGAGTTGCAGTGAGATTAGTAGAAGAACAGCATCTAGTAAAGATGAGGTCAAGCGTATTGCCTGCCTTGTGAGTAGGGGGGGGCGGTGAGAGGGTGAGGTCAAAAGAGGAGAGGAGTGGAAAGAAGGAGACAGAGAGAAATGAGTCAAAGGTAGACGTAGGGAGGTTAAAGTCACCCAGAACTGTGAGGGGTGAGCCATCCTCAGGAAAGGAACTTATCAAGGCAAGTCTTTAAGGTTTCATTAAGGTTTCGAGGCTGACGTTTGGCAACTCGAACCTTCAGCTCCCTCCACAGATTTTATATGGGATTAAGGTCTGGAGACTGGCTAGGCCACTCCAGGACCTTAATGTGCTTCTTCTTGAGCCACTCCTTTGTTGCCTTGGCCGTGGAGTGGAACAAAATCCCTCCTGAGATGTGTGCAAACCTGGTGGCCAACTACAAGAAACGTCTGACCTCTGTGATTGCCAACAAGGGTTTTGCCACCAAGTACTAAGTCATGTTTTGCAGAGGGGTCAAATACTTATTTCCCTCATTAAAATGCAAATCAATTTATAAAAAATTTTACATGCGTTTTTCTGGATTTTTTTGTTATTCTGTCTCTCACTGTTCAAATAAACCTACCATTAAAATTATAGACTGATCATTTCTTTGTCAGTGGGCAAACGTACAAAATCAGCAGGGGATCAAATACTATTTTCCCTCACTGTATAAGCATGACTATGCATTTGTGTCTGTATAAAAGGAGAGTCTGATGTTCTGCTGATCATCTCGGCTTTCATTGCGTCGTGTAATAAAAGTATATTTTCATTCTACAAAAACTCTGGAAGAACTTTTGATTTTTAACAAGTATAGTGATAATTATCCACGACAGAATTCCTCAGGGCAGCTGTCTTACAACACTTAACAAAGAGCTGCAGTTAGTTTTCGGAATGTGTGGCAAGGAATAAGTTAGTCCTGAATATTTCCTAAACTAAAAGCATTGTATTTGGGTCAAATCATTCACTAAACCCTCAACCTCAACTACATCTTGTAATGAACAATGTGGAAATTGAGCAAGTTGAGGTGACTAAACTGCTTGGAGTAACCCTGGATTGTAGACTGTCATGGTCAAGCATATTGATATGGATTGTAGACTGTCATGGTCAAAGCATATTGATACAACAGTAGCTAAGATGGGGAGAAGTATGTCCATAATTAAGCGCTGCTCTGCCTTCTTAACAACACTATCAACAAGGCAGGTCCTACAGGCCCAAGTTTTGTCACACCTAGACTACTGTTGCGTAGTGTGGTCAGGTACCACAAAGAGGGACTTGGGGAAATTGCAGTTGGCTCAGAACAGGGCAGCACGGCTGGCCCTTAAAAGTACATGGAGCGCTAACATTAATGACATGCATATCAGTCTCTCCTGGCTCCTGCTTATTTTGTAAGAGGTGTCGTCGATAAGCTGAATGTTCCGAGCTGTCTGTTTGGAATACTGGCACACAGCTCGGACACCCATGCATACCCCACAAGACATGCCACGAGAGGTCTCTTCACAGTCCCCAAGTCCAGAACAGACTATGGGAGGCGCACAGTACTACATAGAGCCATGACTACATGGAACTCTATTCCACATCATGTAACTGATGCAAGCAGTAGAATCAGATTTAAAAAACAGGTAAAAACACACCTCATGGAACACCGGGGACTGTGAAGCAACACAAACACAGACAAATGCACACAAACACATGATAACATACGCAGTGTACACATGGATTTTGTGTTGTAGATATGTGGTAGTACAGTAGATGCCTGAGGGCATACACTTAATATGTTGTGAAATCTGTTATGAATGTATTGTTTTTAAAATGGATAACTGCCTTAATTTTGCTGGACCCCAGGAAGAGTAGCTGCTGCCTTGGCAGGAACTAATGGGGATCCACAATAAATACAAATGTTGGACTGGACAGCTAGCTAACTGGCTACCGATCAACCTATTTTGTGTATTGAACATTCATATTGGACTCAGCCTTACCTATAGAGTAGCACCACCACCCATCAGCCAGTTCTCTTCTTGACGTCAACGCCTCAGTGTATTGTTGCTACAGGAGTTTTTGTTTAATAATCCTATTTATTTCAAGCCACACTAAGACGTCACCATACTATTCCTTATAAATCTTCAGTGGGCCACCAACTTACAGTGCTATGAAAAAGTATTTGCCCCCTTTCTAATTTTCTCTACTTTTGCATATTTGTGATACTGAATGTTATCAGATCTTCAACCAAGAGAATGTCAGACCATCCTTCTGTGAGCTGAAGCTGAAGCGCAGCTGGGTCATGCAGCAAGACAATGATCCAAAACACAAAATCAAGTCTACATGAAAATAGCTAAAAAGCAACAAATTGGACGTTTTGGAATGGCCTAGTCAAAGTCCAGACCTAATCCCAATTGAGATGTTGTGGCAGGACTTGAAACGAGCAGTTCAAGCTTGAAAACCCACACGTCACTGAGTTAAAGCAGTTCTGCATGGAAGAGTGGGCCAAAATTCCTCCACAGCGACGTGAGAGACAGTTCAACAACTACAGGAAGCATTTGGTTGGAGTCATTGCAGCTAAAGGTGGCACAACCAGTTATTGTGTGTAAGGGGGCAATTACTTTTTCACACAGGGGAATTGGGTGTTGCATAACTTTGTTTATGAAATAAATATGTAATTGTTGTGTTATTTGTCCACTTATGTTCCCTTTATCTAATATTAGGTTTTGGTTGAAGATCTAATAACATTCAGTATCACAAATATGCAAAAGTAGAGAAAATTAGAAAGGGGGCAAATACTTTTTCATAGCACTGTAAATGTAAACAATGGAGCAAATGCATCACATGTAAATATCATTTGATTATCAGAGGGGTATACTACGAAGCCAGATAGAACTACTGAGACATTCCAAATCAGGCTTCATCCATATCATGAAGGTGGATGTTGATCCAACCATTTCAAAACTAATGACGTGGCTGATGGAAACAGGATATGCGGGTACAATTGTATAAATGCCGACAGACAATTTGTTCGGTCGTTTTACATGGTGGGGTCTTTGTGTGCCTGTAAAAATGTATAGATGAGAAATGGCGGTGGAAACTCCTTTACACGCAAATATTGATATAATAACCATCATATCGAAGTTAACTTGGAGTCATGCGATGATATGTTGTGTGGTCCTCCCACTACGACTTGGGAACCCATGCAGTTTATTAGGCTACAGATGAAATAAGTTATGAACTTCACAGGGTGGTGAAAGTGCAAGTGATTAGCTTGATGCTCCGTTCCAATACATTTTGAGGGTCTTATTCTGGTGACATGATGATCGATGCTTGGTTGCCATTTGACATATAAAATAATATCGCTCTTATCCATAATAATCTCATCATGTAGGTAGCCTACCCGCACTGTATCTGTGAGCTGTTGGCTACAGTGCACGTGCCAAGAGCACGTTTGCTATGTAACGCAACAGTTTTTTCAAACCATCAGCAGAGTTGAAAATGCAGCAAAATTATTTTTTGTGCACTATGTCATCACGCAAAGCCTTTGATCCGCAATAAGTCTGTTAGATGGAAAAACTTCTGGTGGGAAAATGTGTATATTGTTTTATGCAGATTTTAGAATATTCACATGAAAATCTACCAGTGCCAGGCTCGTAAATGCCCACAGGAAAGTCGAACGAGGAACTCTTCATTGAGACAATGATGAAACAGCAATCTGTGGACGAGTTGTGGTGGATATTATAAAATAAGGATCTGCTGGAGTCTAAGTCGAACCAAGATTCTTTATTTCTGAGCTCAGAGAGAATAACAGAGTTACACAGTGCAGTGTAGACAGTATGAATTCCAAAGCATTGGGTGATGAGCACATATCTTTAAAGTTTCCTGTTCCTGGACAGGACTTTATTTGTACAAGGATGCAGGTGCAAGCTGGTTTGCTACACAGGATGATACTCCCAAGAACAGGAGATCATAATAGGGCAGTTTCACAAGGTTAGTCACATACTCAGTTATGTGGACACCATACAATTAAAATGTTCCATTACAGAGTCAGATAACATATATTTAATTAAATAATCAGTGGGCCAACAATGCAAATGTAAACATTGCATCACATGTAAGTCAAATGCATCACATCAAATATAATTTGATTATTAAGTTTAAAAAAGGACCATTTAAACACATGGAATCTGATCGAGTCTATATTCAAACTGACTAACTATGTTCAATGAATGTTTTCTAATTAAAAAATATATATATGTTTAAGTATACTTTGTATAAACACATTTCATATGGTATAAACAAGTAAACACAATCTCAGTCAACAATATAAGACAATGGGAGCACTGTGTATGTCCTCTGATGAACTTTAAGTCAATGTGATGTGAAATATCAATTTATACACTAGGATAAGTAATTATTCTCTCCTGTGTGGATTCTCAGATGAGCTTTCATGTTTCCTAAGCGGTTAAAACTCTTTCCACACTGGGAGCAGTGGTAAGGCTTCTCCCCTTTGTGGATTCGCTCATGAGCTTTCAGGTGTCCTAAATGACTAAAACTATTTCCACACTGGGAGCAGTGGTAAGGCCTCTCCCCTGTGTGGATTCTCGCATGACTTTTCAGGTTGTCTAACCGGTTAAAACTCTTTCCACAGTTGGAGCAATGGAAAGGCTTCTCCCCTGTGTGTATTCGCTCATGAGCTTTCATGTTTCCTAAGTGGTTAAAACACTTTCCACACTGGGCGCAATGGTGTGGCTTCGCTCCTGTGTGTGCCCTCTCATGTCTTTTCAGGGTGTCTAACCGGTTAAGACTCTTTCCACAATGGGAGCAGTGGTAAGGCTTCGTCACTGTGTGTATTTGCTGATGAGATTTCAGGTTGTTTAATCGGTTAAAAGTCTTTCCACACTGGGAGCAATAGTATGGCTTCTCTCCTTTGTGTGTTCGCTCATGAGCTTCCAGCTTTCCTAACGCTATAAAACTCTTTCCACACTGGGCACAATGGTATGTCTTCGCTCCTGTGTGTGCCCTCTCATGTCTTTTCAGGGTGTCTAACCGGTTAAGACTCTTTCCACAATGGGAGCAGTGGTAAGGCTTCGCCACAGTGTGTATTTGCTGATGAGATTTCAGGTTGTTTAACCGGTTAAAAGTCTTTCCACACTGGGAGCAATGGTATGGCTTCTCTCCTTTGTGTGTTCGCTCATGAGCTTCCAGCTTTCCTAAAGCCTTAAAACTCTTTCCACACTGGGCACAATGGTGTGTCCTCTCATGTCTTTTCAGGCTTCCTAACTTGGCAAACCTACTTCCACACTGGGAGCAGAGGTGTCGTCTTGCTGGTTTGGACGTCTCTGGTTCCTCCGACTTTGGTTTTTCTCCTGTCAAAGACAGTGTTTATTTAAAGAGAGACCTGAATGAAACCTCCACTTAATAAAACCGCCTTGCTATGAAATGTAATCCAAATCAGATCCCTCAATAACCTGAGGCCGGTTTTCAAACATTTCATCAATTAAAACAATCATAGTGTGATTTCGAAACAAATGATGTTTTAGAGCTTCCTGGTAATTACTGATAATTTTTCATTCATTCTGTTTTATAAGTCAGAACACAAAAAACTAGACAGTTCTAGGACACTCAAGACAGACATCTCTGGATTCATATCGTGCAGGTGGTTGTAAATGTATAACCTTAATAGCTGTATGATACAGAATGAGACCTACACATTTCCTTCAACCTAAAGTAAGTAAAGAAGTAATTTTGAGTGGAAGTTATTTTTTTGCATTGGAGACAGGCACAAAGCACATCAGTAACATCTCCCCATTGTCGAAAGAGTTCGACACTGCTGTTTAAATGGCAATTTTTCTGATTTAGAAATTCACAAATTTTTAACATTTTGACAATCACTAATTTCATGATATTTTGGGTAAAGTCAAAAAGAATGTGAAATATTTTGTTCCTAAAAATATGTAAAGTGTTGGTCCCATGCAGGAATATCCACTGGAAAATTGAATGTTAATTTCTCTACCATAAGCCAACTCCAACGTCTTTTTAGAGAATTTGGCAGTACATCCAACCGGCCTCACAACCGCAGACCACGTATAACAACGCCAACCCAGGACCTCCACATTGGCCTGGCTCCCAAGTGGGTTGCCCAACCCCCCTCTTCCTGGAGATGTACCGTCCTGTGGGTTATCAGTCCAGCTCTAATTTAACACACCTGATTCTACTTATTAGCTGCTCAACAAGACCTTAACAAGCTGAATCAGATATGCTAAATTAGAGTTGGACTGAAAACCTACAGGAAGAGGGTTGGGCAGAACTGGCTTATATGAACTGTAAATCGTTGAAATGGTTGCATGTTGCGTTTATATTTTTGTTTAATAAATATACACAACCAGTCAAAAGTTTTAGAACCGACTCATTCAAGGGTTTTTCTTTATTTTTACTATTTTCTACATTGTAGAATGATAGTGAATATATCAAAACTATGAAATAACACATCACAATCATGTTAGTAACCAGAAAAGTGTTAAACAAATCAAAATATATTTTATATTTGAGATTCTTCAAAGAGCCACCCTTTGCCTTGATGACAGCTTTGCACACACTTGGCATTCTCTCAACCAGGTTCATGACCAGGTTCAAATGCATTTCAATTAACAGGTGTGCCTTCTTAAAAGTTAATTTGTGCAATTGATTTCCTTCTTAATGCGTTTGAGCCAATCAGTTGTGTTGTGACAAGGTAAGTGGGGGTATACAGAAGACAGCCCTATTTTGTAAAAGACCAAGTCCATATTACGGCAAGAACAGCTCAAATAAGCAAAGAGAAACAACAGTCCATCATTACTTTAAGACATGAAGGTCAGTCAACACGGAACATTTCAAGAACTTTGAAAGTTTCTTCAAGTGCAGTCACAAAGACCATCAAGCGCTATGATGAAACTGGCTCTCATGAGGACGGCCACAGGAATGGAAGACCCAGAGTTACTTCTGCTGCAGAGGATAAGTTCATTAGAGTTACCAGCCTCAGAAATTGCAGCCCAAATAAATGCTTCACAGAGTTCAAGTAACAGACACATCTCAACATCAACTGTTCAGAGGAGACTGTGTGAATCAGGCCGTCATGGTCGAATTGCTGCAAAGAAACCACTACTAAAGGACACCAATAAGAAGAGACTTGCTTGGGCCAAGAAACACGAGCAATGGACATTAGACCGGTGGAAATTTGTCCTTTGGTCTGGAGTAAAATTTGAGATTTTTGGTTCCAACCGCCGTGTCTTTGTGAGACGCGGTGTGGGTGAACGGATGATCTCCGCATGTGTATTTCCCACCATAAAGCATGGAGGACGTGTTATCGGGTGAGGGTGCTTTGCTGGTGACACTGTCTGTGATTTATTTAGAATTCAAGGCACACTTAACCAGCATTGCTACCATAGAAATCTGCAGCAATACACCATCCCATCTGGTTTGGGCTTAATGGGACTATCATTTGTTTTTCAACAGGACAATGACCCAACACACCTCCAGGCTGTGTAAGGGCTAATTTACCAAGAAGGAGAGGGATGGAGTGCTGCATCAGATGACCTGGCCTCCACAATCCCCCAACCTCAACCCAATTGAGATGGTTTGGGATGAGTTGGACCGCAGAGTGAAGGAAAAGCAGTCAACAAGTGCTCAGCATATGTGGGAACTCCTTCAAGACTGTTGGAAAAGCATTCCAGGTGACTACCGCATGAAGCTGGTTGAGAGAATGCCAAGAGTGTGCAAAGCTGTCATCAAGGCAAAGGGTGACTACTTTGAAGAAACGTATATAAAATATATTTTGACTTGTTTAACACTTTGTAGGATACTACATGATTCCATGTGTTATTTCATAGTTTTGATGTCTTCACTATTATTCTACAATGTAGAAAAAAGTAAAGAAAAATAAAGAAAAAAACTTGAATAGTAGGTGTGTGCATTCGGAAAGTATTCAGACCCCTTGTCTTTTTACACATTTTGTTACATTACAGCCTTATTCTAAAATTGATTCATTTTTAATTTTTAATTTCCCCCTCATCAATCTATACACAATACCCCATAACGTTAAAGCAAAAACAGGTTTGTATGAATTTTTGCACATTTATTCAAAAAGAAAACTTTAAATGTCACATTTACGTAAATATTGAGACCCTTTACTCAGTAAATTCTTTGAAGCACCTTTAACAGCTATTTTCAGGTCTCTCCAGAGATGATCGATCGGGTTCAAGTCCGGGCTCTGGCTGGTCCCGAAGCCACTCCTGCATTATCTTGGCTTTGTGCTTTTGGTCGTTGTCCTGTTGGAAGGTGAACCTTTGTCCCAGTGAGGTGCTGAGCACTCTGGAGCAGGTTTTCATCAAGGATCTCTCTGTACTTTTCTCTGTTAATCTTTCCCTCGATCCTGACTAGTCTCCAAGTCCCTGCCACTGAAATACATCCCCACAGCTTGATGCTGCCACCACCATGCTTCACCGTAGGGATGATGACAGGTTTCCTCCAGACGTGACGCTTGGCATTCAGGCAAAGAGTTCAATCTTGGTTTCATCAGATCAGAGAATCTTGTTTCTCATGGTCTGAGAATCCTTTAGGTGCCTTTTGGCAAACTCCAAGCGGGCTGTCATGTGCTTTTTTCTGAGGAGTGGATTCCGTCTGGCCACTCTACCATAAAGGCCTGATTGATGGAGTGCTACAGAGGTGGTTGTCCTTCTGGAAGGTTCTCACATCTCCACAGAGGAACTCTGGTGCTCTGTCAGAGTGACCATTGGGTTCTTGGTCACCTCCCTGACCAAGGCCCTTCTTCCCCGATTGCTCAATTTGGCCGGACGGCCAGCACTAGGAAGAGTCTTGGTGGTTCCAAACGTCTTCCTTACAACAAGGATGTTGGCCACTGTGTTCTTGGGGACCTTCACTGCTGCAGAAATGTTTTGGTACACTTCCCCAGATCTGTGCCGTGACACAATCCTATCTCGGAGCTGTAAGGATCATTCCTTCGACCTCATGGCTTGGTTCTTGCTCTGACATGCACTGTCAACTGTGGGACCTTATATAGACAGGTGTGTGCCTTTCCAAATCATCATGTCCAATCAATTGAATTTACCACAGGTAAGTTGTAGAAACATCAAGGATGATCAATGGAAACACTGCAAAGGGTCTGAATACTTATGTAAATAAGGTTTTATTTTTAATAGATTTGCATTTATTTATTTTTTTTAACTGTTTTCGCTTTGTCACTTAAGGGGTATTGTGTGTAGATTGATGAGGGAAACATTTATTTTTATCAATTTTAGAATCTGGCTGTAAAGTAACAAAATATGTAAAAGGTCAAGGGGTCTGAATACTTTCCGAAGGCACTGTATTTAGCCATATTATTATTATTACAGTCCTCCTTTAAGACTCAAAATTGAACTTTCTTGAGTTTTGTTTGCCTGTAGACCACACTATTTATCAAGAGTGTTTTCATCTATATTTTTCGTAGATGTCTGTTTACCACCACAAACCGATGCTGGCACTAAGACGGCACTCAACAACCTGTATAGGGCCATAAGGAGGCGGTGCTCCTAGTGGCCGGGGACTTTAATGCAGGGAAACTGTGCAACCAGAGGAAAAAAAAACTCTAGACCACCTTTACTCCACACACAGAGACGCGTACAAAGCACTCCCTCGCCCTCCATTTGGCAAATCTGACCATAACTCCATCCTCCTGATTCCTGCTTACAAGCAAAAACTAAAGCAGGAAGTACCAGTGACTCGCTCAATAAGGAAGTGGTCAGAGGACGCAGATGCTAAGCTACAGGACTGTTTTGCTAGCACAGACTGGAATATGTTCGGGGATTCTTCCGATAGCATTGAGGAGTACACCACATCAGTCACTGGCTTCATCAATAAGTGCATCGATTACGTCGTCCCAACAGAGACCATACGCACCCCAACCAGAAGCAATGGATTACAGGCAACATTCGCACTGAGCTAAAGGGTAGAGCTGCCGCTTTCAAGGAGCAGGACTCTAACCCCGGCTTCGATGCTCGTCGGATGTGGCAGGGCTTGCAAACTATTACGGATTACAAAAGGAAGCACAGCCGCGAGCTGCCCAGTGACACGAGCCTATCAGACGAGCTAAATGACTTATAAGCTCACTTCGAGGCAAGCAACACTGAAGCATGCATGAGAGCATCAGCTGTTCCGGACGATTGTGTGATCACGCTCCCCGTAGCCGATGTGAGTAAGACATTTAAACAGGTCAACATTCACAAGACCGCAGGGCCAGATGGATTACCAGGACATATACTCCGAGCATGCGCTGACCAACTGGCAAGTGTCTTCACTGACATCCACAGATGGTGCAATCTCTATTGCACTCCACACTGTCCTTTCCCACCTGGACAAAAGGAACACCTACGTGAGAATGCTATTCATTAACTACAGCTTACCGTTCAACACCATAGTGCCCTCAAAGCTCATCACTAAGCTAAGGACCCTGGGACTAAACACCTCCCTCTGCAACTGGATCCTGGACTTCCTGACGGGCCGCCCCCAGGTGGTAAAGGTAGGTAACAACACATCTGCCATGCTGATCCACAACACAAGGACCCCTTCAGGGGTGCGTGCTCAGTCTTCTCCTGTACTCCCTGTTCACCCATGACTGCATGGCCAAGCACGACTTCAACACCATCATTAAGTTTGCCGACAACACAACAGTGGTAGGCTTGATCACTGACAACAATGAGACAGCATATAGGGAGGAGGTCAGAGACCTGCCAGTGTGGTGCCAGGATAACAACCTCTCCCTCAATGTGACCAAGACAAAGGAGATGATTGTGGACTACAGAAAAAGGAGGACTGAGCACACCCCCATTCTCGTCGACGGGGCTGTAGTGGAGCAGGTTGAGAGCTTCAAATTCCTTGGTGTCCACATCACCAACAAACTATCATGGTACAAACACACCAAGACAGTCGTGAAGAGGGCACGACAATGCCTACTCCCCCTCAAGAGACTGAAAAGATTTGGCATGGGTCCCCAGATCCTCAAAAGGTTATCCAGCTGCACCATTGAGAGCATCCTGACTGGTTGCATCACCGCCTGGTACGGCAACTGCTCGGCCTCCGACTGCAAGGCACTACAGAGGGTAGTGCATTTTGACCCAGTACATCACTGAGGCCAAGCTTCCTGCCATCCAGGACCTCTATACCAGGCGGTGTCAGAGGAAGGCCCTAAAAATGGCAAAGACTCCAGCCACCCTAGTCATAGACTGATCTCTCTGCTACCGCACGGCATCGGTACCAGAGCGCCAAGTCTAGGTAAAAAAAGGTGTCTTAACAGCTTATACCGCCAAGCCATAAGACTCTTGAACAGTTAATCAAATTGCTACCCGGACTATTTGCATTGTTCCCACCCCACCCCCATTTTTACGCTGCTGCTACTCTCTGTTTATTATCCATGCATAGTCACTTTACCACTACCTACATGTACATATTACCTCAATTACCTCGACTAACCGGTGCCCCCGCACATTGACTCTGTACAGGAACCCCCTGTATATTGCCTCGCTGCTGTTATTTTATTGTTGCTCCTTAATTATTTGCTATATTTCTTTTTTTAAACTGCATTGTTGGTTAAGGGCTTGTAAGCATTTCACTGTAAGGTCTACACCTGTTTTATTCGGCGCATGTGACAAATAACATTTGATTTGTTCTAGAGTATTGTAAAGATAGTGGGTTGACTGGGACAGGCAATGTAACATCCATAATGTTTTTAGGAAAAGTATTTGTAAAACATGCACCATACATCAGATCATCTTGAAACTTTCTCTCTAAATCTAACTTTCATCAAGGTTTTATATAGTCTATTGGTTTCTCTCTTTTCATTGGCAGAATCCTTTTTCAGTGTAATGATATTCATAACATCCATATCCACCAGTCTATCTTAGTTAACAGATACCAGTGTATCTTCATGTCAACTAACAGAACTCTGCTGGTTGTCCTGGTAACAGATACCAGTGGGCAGATCTATTTTATTTGTTTAAACTAAACTACAGCACTTACTTTGATGAGTCAAATCTGCTCCTTTCTTCTCTTCTCCTCCTCCTCTCACAGTTCCACTCAGCCCCGTTGTTTTCCTGCAGTCCACCAGCCGCACAGACAACCTCTTCAGACCCAGCAGTAATGTGCTACTGGGAGAGGTACGACACGGGGACTCTGGGAGGGCGGAAGGGCTAGTGTTGTCCTGGTAACCATATAAAGGGGACACAGACACATATCATTATGGATGCTGATGTCACTGTTGTCATAAAGTGCTTTACAGAAACGCAGACCAGAGCGCAATAAAACAAGCTGTATGCTAGACCAGACCAAGATGTACCATCTGGTGTTCTGATCTGGAAAGATCAGCATCAGGATGTTGTTGAGACGCCCCAGAGGATTCACGATAGTCATGTCTCTCTCCTGTGTGAACGAGAACATCAAACAGATGGTAAACTTATGACCGTCTATTGCAATCATAGGGTCTTACAAGAGGCATTAATATATCTAAGCAGGGCCTAAAATGGCCACGTTCATCATGATTTTATAAAATATTGTTTGTGATGCAAATGTGAAAAGGTAGTTCCACGAATTGGGTGCCTTTTGCGTCCCTTTGATATTTTAAGCAGAAATTAAGCACCAATATTGAATTTCAAAAGCCTGTTATATTAGATGAAGTGCACTTTAATGTAGAACATTAAAGAATTCAAAAAATCTAATTTAAAAGTCCAAAAAGTATCTGTACCAATGGCAGATTGACCCTTTAACAATTCCTACAGTACTGAACAACATATTGAAGTATATAACTTCAGTAGAACGCCCCTAAAAAAAACCACACATTAGATAAACAACTGCATAGCTTGTGCCCCTGTTTTTAAGACAATACTTACTGGTGTTAATCTGATCTTCTGTCTCCTCTTCTTTCACCCCTAAAACGTCTTCCTCCTTCACCTTCATTGAGATACCATCCTCTTCTTCCTTCACGATAACATCCTCTTCTTCTTCCACTGTGACAGCCTCTATCCCCTCTTCCTCTCCAAACGGAACTTTCTCTCCTTTCACTGTAACATCCTCCTCCTCTTCTTTCAATGTAATATCCTCCTCTATTGTTTTGAAAGCTTCTTCCTCTCCTTTAACTGTAATATTCTCATCTTCTTCTTTCACGACAATGTTCAGCCCCGGAGCTTCTTTCTCCATACAGCAGACCTCCTCTTCTTTAGCAGGGGAGGAGTAGTTTAGTGAGCTCATGGTCAGGGATGTTAGCTAGTTAGCTAGTTAGTTAGCATTAGCGACTAGCCTAGTGCTAGGCTCAGTATCAACCTTTAACAAATTTGCAAATTAGGTTAAAGTTAACCAGTAGATAATGTTACGTCAACATAAATGTGTTTAAAACACTGAGATAAGCTAATGTACATAAACATGGTCTAAAGCCTCAATCTTTCGGTTTTATGTTGGCTAGCAAGCTACCGAGGTGGTTGAAAGAGTAGCCGTGTGGTTGTTGTTGAAGAAGTGTCCCGTCCAGGCCATTATACGTCACGCAAGAATCATCACCTGAAAGACGCACATCGCCATCTGCTGACTGGAATGGGTAACGCAGTTTGGAAACAATATTAACTACATTCTTGGTATTGGCAAAGAATGTCGAGGTGGATGGGCCTAGCAACGATTGTTCAGACAGCTTGGTGTATCTCTGGTTTGGTAGCTAGCCAGTTTGAGTTGGGGAGCGTCTTCAGCGAAAAGACAAGCAGTTGGAAAGGGAGTAAGTCCCGATGATAGTGAGGATAACAGCTCCGATGAGGGATCGGAAGACGATGGTAATTCAGGAGAGGAGGACAGCGGATCAGAAGAGGAGAGCAATGAAGAGGTCAAGGCCAAGGATAGAATAGAATAGACGCCGGAAGGGAAAGGAGGAGGAAAATGGAGTCCTTAGAGAAGGCAAGAAACAGATATAGGTTTGGAGAAATGCATTATTATCATAAGGAGACGTATACTTGGATGAATGAGGAGGAATGGAGGGAAAAAGAGAGGCAGAGGAGGTCTAAGAGAGAGATGGAGGAAGACTGAGTTTGAGTCAGTTAAAAATGGCGGGAAAAAGGGAGAAGGTTTGTTAAAGAAGAGTGGTAGGAAATGTAAGCAAAGTGAGCTGAAGACAGGAGGAGAAATGGAAGTGAATGAGGGTGATGTATCGGAGGTGGAAGGTGTGATGAAGTACTCGGAGCCCGAGGATTACACAGCGGGTCAGAATAAGGATGTCTGTGACAGTAGGAGTGAAGTTTGTGGAAAAAATGGATCCTTGTATTTTGGCTGATCCAATTGTGGTTTCAAGATGGGTGAAAAGAGCGTTGGGTATAGTAGAATCGGTGAGGGTAACCAGAAGTGGTCTAGTGATAATTGTTTGAGTTTCTGTTGGGCAGAGGGAGAAGGCGCTCAGAGTTAAACAAATGGGGGAAAGAATTGTGAATTGTTTCGCTCTTAAGAAAAGTGCGCCATTGAGAGGAGTGATTACTGGAGTAGCAGTGAATGTAAAAGTTGACCAATTGAAGGAGATGATTCCCGGTGTGTGTGATGCTCGTCGTTTGGTGCGACGTAAACAGAGTGGCGAGAGTGGGGAAACAGAAGAGTCATTGTCTGTTCTTTTGAGTTTTGAAGTTGAGTCTTTGCCTGAGAAAGTGAGGTTAGGATATATAAGTTATCCAGTGAGAGCATATGTGCCGAATACCTTAAGATGTTACAGGTGTCAAATTTATGGGCATGTGGCAGCAGTGTGTAGGAGGGAGGTTCCAAGGTGTGAGAAGTGTGCAGAAGGACATGAGACTAAGGAGTGTGAAGCAGTGGGAAAAGTGGTGGTGTGTGCTAATTGTAGGGGTGGCCATGGGGCTGGGGATCAGACATGTCCAGTGCGAGAGAAGCAGGTTGAGGTTTCCAGGGTAAGAGTAGAGAGGAAGTTGTCATGTGCGGAGGCAGTGAAGAAAGTAGAGGAAGAGGGGTCAAGGGGGAGGGATCCTGAGAGAAATGGTGTGAGTAGTAGAGATTTACCAGTACAGAGTGATAAACCAAAAAGTGATATATGGTTCAGCAAGATTGGATTTTTAGCGTTTATAGCAATGGTTATTAATTGTACTGCAGGGATGGAACGCAAATCGAAGAAAATTGAGGTTGTGGTGGCAGCTGCAGAGAGATATTTGGGTGTGCGAGACTTGACAGCAGAAGAGTTACAGAGAGTGTTAAGTGGTGATGTCCCATCATTTCAGGTTGAGGGCATGAGGTAGGAGTGAGTGTATTTAAACAGTGGAGAAGGGTGGGGTTAATTATTAGTTGTAGTGTTGAAGGTGTGAGTGTAGTGTTAGATGGTAGGATATTTATTTGCTTTGGTTTATTTATTTTTCAAGGAAAGATAAGGGAGTTGAACTCCAGCCTAGTAGGTGGCGGTAATGCAACAAATTGGATGCCAACCGCCGTTAAACCTCATTGAAGAAGAAGAAAATACATGTCGACGTTGCCCTTCGAGTCTGGTTGATTTAATTCAGTATAATATCCTAATTTAGCACAAATTGTAAGTATTGGATTGAACAAGAGAGGCCAGCAAAACATGCACAATGACTACGCTGATATGACGCTCACTTCTATGAATAGGTAGTGTGTTAATACACATTTATTCTGTTAATTTCTCACATTCGTTTTTTTATCTAGAAGTGACCATACTATTCCCTTAAAGCCACGCTCTATAAGATACAAATCATCCTGTAAACAATAGAGCAAATGCATCACATGCAAATAGCACTTGATTATCTTTAGTGATGTACACTGAGTATACAAAACATTAAGAACACCTGCTCCGTCCATGACATTGACTGACTAGGTGAATCCAGGTGAAAGCTATGATCCCTTATTGATGTCACTTGTTAAATCCACTTCAATCAGTGTAGATGAAGGGGAGGAGACCGGTTAAAGAAGGATGTTTAAGCCTTGAGACAAATGAGACATGGATTGTGTATGTGTGCCATTCAGAGGGTGAATGGGGGAGACAAAATATTTAAGTGCCTTTGAACTGGGTATGGTAGTAGGTGCCAGGCACACCGGTTTGTGTCAAGAACTGTAACGCTGCTGGGTTTTTCCAGCTCAACAGTTTCCCATGTGTACCAAGAATGGTCCACCACCCAAACAGTGGCGGTTGGTGCCGTTTAAGATGAGGGAGGACTTTTTGTTTTTCATGAGCATGGCCATATTTCTATTACACCACATTGGATGACTGTCATTCATATTCCATTCACCCTGTTCAATGTAACAGCGATAGGTTTATGCTACTACATGATAATTTTCCCTATACCCATCATGAGGTTGCTACAACCTAGCCTATTAAGTCTATGGAAGGGCCTGAGAACCATGAGCCTCCTAGGTTTTGTGTTGAAGTCAATGTACCCAGAGGAGGACGGAAGCTAGCTGTCCTCCGTGCTACACCATGGGCCTACCCTACAGAGTGCTGTTGAGGCTACTGTAGACCTTCATTGCAAAATAGTATGTTTGAATCATTTATTTGGTGATGTGATTATATTTAGTATAGTTTTATCTAAAAAGGATAACTTTTTTAATGTTTTACCATTTTTATTTTTCTGAAAATCACTCAGGAGGATGCACCCAAACGACATCCAGCCAACTTGGAACAATTGTGGGAAGAATTGGAGTCAACATGGGCCAGCATCCCTGTAGAACGCTTTCCACACCTTGTAGAGACCATGTCCCAACGAATTGAGGCTGTTCTGAGGGGAAAAGGGAAGATTGCAACTCAATATTAGGAAGTTGTTCCAAATGTTTGGTAGGCTTTACGGAAGAGTGGCCAGAAAAAAGCCATTGCTTAAAGAAAAGTATAAGCAAACAGGTTTGGTGTTCGCCAAAAGGCATGTGGGAGACTCCCCACATGCCTTGCAAAAGTATTCACCCCCCTTGGCATTTTTCCTATTTTGTTGCATTACAACCTGTAATTTAAATGGATTTTTATTTGGATTTCATGTAATGGACATACACAAAACAGTCCAAATTGGTGAAGTGAAATGAAAAAAATAACTTGTTTCAAAATGTCTAAAAAATAAATAACGGAAAAGTGGTGCGTGCATATGTATTCACCCCCTTAGCTATGAAGCCCCTAAATAAGATCTGGTGCAACGAATTACCTTCAGAAGTCAAATAATTAGTTAAAGAAAGTCCACCTTTGTGTAATCTAAGTGTCACATGATCTGTCACATGATCTCAGTATATATACACACCTGTTCTGAAAGGCCCCAGAGTCTGCAACACCACTAAGCAAGGGGCACCACCAAGCAAGCCGCACCATGAAGACCAATGAGCTCTCCAAACAGGTCAGGGACAAAGTTGTGGAGAAGTACAGATTAGGGTTGGGTTATAAAAAAATATCTGAAACTTTGAACATCCCAAGGAGCACCATTAAATCCATTATAAAAAAAGTGAAAGAATATGGCACCACAATCTGCCAAGACTCACGGACCAGGCAAGGAGTGCATTAATCAGTGAGGCAACAAAGAGACCAAAGATAACCCTGAAGGAGCTGCAAAGCTCCACAACAGAGATTGGAGTATCTGTCCATAGGACCACTTTAAGCTGTACACTCCACAGAGCTGGGCTTTACGGAAGAGTTGGCAGAAAAAAGCCATTGCTTAAAGAAAAGTATAAGCAAACACGTTTGGTGTTCGCCAAAAGGCATGTGGGAGACTCCCCAAACATATGGAAGAAGGTACTCTGCTCAGATGAAAATAGAATTGAGCTTTTTGGCCATCAAGGAAAACACAATGTTTAGCGCAAACCCAACACCTCTCATCACCCCGAGAACCCCAACCCCATTTCATCAGCAGGGACTGGGAAACTGGTCAGAATTGAAGGAATGATGGATGGCGCTAAATACAGGGAAATTCTTGAGGGAAACCTATTTCAGTCTTCCAGAGATTTGAGACTGGGACGGAGGTTCACCTTCCAGCAGGACAATGACCCTAAGCATACTGCTAAAGCAACACTTGAGTGGTTTAAGGGGAAACATTTAAATGTCTTGGAATGGCCTAGTCAAAGCCCAGACCTCAATCCAATTGAGAATCTGTGGTATGACTTAAAGATTGCTGTACACCAGCAGAACCCATCCAACTTGAAGGAGCTGGAGCAGTTTTGCCTTGAAGAATGGGCAGAAATCCCAGTGGCTAGATGTGCCAAGCTTATAGAGACATACCCCAAGAGACTTGCAGCTGTAATTGCTGCAAAAGGTGGCTCTACAAAGTATTGACTTTGGGGGGTGAAAAGTTATGCACGCTCAAGTATTCCATTTTATTGTCTTATTTCTTGTTTGTTTCACCCCCCAAAATATTTTGCATCTTCAAAGTGGTAGGCATGTTGTGTAAATGAAATGATACAAACCCCCCAAAAAATTACAGGTTGTCTGGCAACAAAATAGGAAAAATGCCAAGGGGGAGTGAATACCACTGTATATGTCATTTAGCAGACACTTTTATCCAAAGCGATTTGCATTCGTACATGCATACATGTTACATATGGTTGGTCCCGGGAATCAAACCCCCTACCCTGGTTTTACAAGCACCATACTCTACCAACTGAGCTACAGGACCACAAGGAATGACGCAGATAAACACACAGCCTGAATTTGAAAAATAGAATTTAATCAAAGACCGTAACATTGAAACTGACATGCTCCATATTCAGTTCAAATCAAATGTTATTTGTCACATGCGCTGAATACAACCGGTGTAGACCTTACCGTGAAATGCTTACTTAGAAGCCCTTAACCAACAATGCAGTTTTAAGAAAAAGAAGAGTTAAGAAAATATTTACTAAATAAACTATATAAATAAAAAGTAACACAGTAAAATAACAATAATGAGGCTATATACAATGTGCTGAGGTACAGGTTAGGAGCAGAAGTTGAATGAAAAACATACAGCTTTATACAGTTTGATTTAATGGGGCATGACCAAAAGTACAGTTCTATTTTAGTAAATATATATGAGACAAGTGTACGAGCAGTATGTGTGTTCTCTCATAAATTTTAAGTAGCCAATATGTGAAGTGATACAGTGAGGGAAAAAAGTATTTGATCCCCTGCTGATTTTGTACGTTTGCCCACTGACAAAGAAATGATCAGTCTATAAATTTAATGGTAGGTTTATTTGAACAGTGAGAGACAGAATAACAACAAAGAAATCCAGAAAAACGCATGTCAAAAATGTTATAAATTGATTTGCATTTTAATGAGGGAAATAAGTATTTGACCCCTCTGCAAAACATGACTTAGTACTTGGTGGCAAAACCCTTGTTGGCAATCACAGAGGTTAGACATTTCTTGTAGTTGGCCACCAGGTTTGCACACATCTCAGGAGGGATTTTGTCCCACTCCTCTTTGCAGATCTTCTCCAAGTCATTAAGGTTTCGAGGCTGACGTTTGGCAACTCGAACCTTCAGCTCCCTCCACAGATTTTCTATGGGATTAAGGTCTGGAGACTGGCTAGGCCACTCCATTGACCTTAATGTGCTTCTTCTTGAGCCACTCCTTTGTTGCCTTGGCCGTGTGTTTTGGGTCATTGTCATGCTGGAATACCCATCCACGACCCATTTTCAATGACCTGGATAAGGGAAGGAGGTTCTCACCCAAGATTTGATGGTACATGGCCCCGTCCATCGTCCCTTTGATGCGGTGAAGTTGTCCTGTCCCCTTAGCAGAAAAACACCCCCAAAGCATAATGTTTCCACCTCCATGTTTGACGGTGGGGATGGTGTTCTTAGGGTCATAGGCAGCATTCCTCCTCCTCCAAACACGGCGAGTTGAGTTGATGCCAAAGAGCTCGATTTTGGTCTCATCTGACCACAACACTTTCACCCAGTCCTCCTCTGAATCATTCAGATGTTCATTGGCAAACTTCAGACGGGCCTGTATATGTGCTTTCTTGAGCAGGGACCTAGCGGGCGCTGCAGGATTTCAGTCCTTCACGGCGTAGTGTGTTACCAATTGTTTTCTCACCGTTCTCATGATCATTGCAACTCCATGAGGTGAGATCTTGCATGGAGACCCAGGCCGAGGGAGATTGACAGTTATTTTGTGTTTCTTCCATTTGCGAATAATCGCACCAACTGTTGTCACCTTCTCACCAAGCTGCTTGGCGATGGTCTTGTAGCCCATTCCAGCCTTGTGTAGGTCTACAATCTTGTCCCTGACATCCTTGGAGAGCTCTTTGGTCTTGGCCATGGTGGAGAATTTGGAATCTGATTGATTGATTGCTTCTGTGGACAGGTGTCTTTTATACAGGTAACAAACTGAGATTAGGAGCACTCCCTTTAAGAATGTGCTCCTAATCTCAGCTCGTTGCCTGTATAAAAGACACCTGGGAGCCAGAAATCTTTCTGATTGAGAGGGGGTCAAATACTTATTTCCCTCATTAAAATGCAAATCAATTTATAACATTTTTGACATGCATTTTTCTGGATTTTTATGTTGTTATTCTGTCTCTCACTGTTCAAATAAACCTACCATTAAAATTATAGACTGATCATTTCTTTGTCAGTGGGCAAACGTACAAAATCAGCAGGGGATCAAATACTTTTTTCCCTCACTGTATAAGACAATGGGAGCACTGTGTATGTCCTCTGATGAACTTTAAGTCAATGTGATATGAAATATCAATTTACACACTAGGATAAGTTATTCTTCTCTCCTGTGTGGATTCTCAGATGAGCTTTCAGGTTGTCTAACCGGTTAAAACTCTTTCCACACTGGGAGCAATGGAAAGGCTTCTCCCCTGTGTGTATTAGCTCATGAGTTTTCATGTTTCCTAAGTGGTAAAAACTCTTTCCACACTGGGTGCAATGGTGTGGCTTCGCTCCTGTGTGTGCCCTCTCATGTTTTTTCAGGGTGTTTAACTGGTTAAAACTCTTTCCACAATGGGAGCAGTGGTAAGGCTTCTCCACTGTGTGTATTTGCTGATGAGATTTCAGGTTGTCTAACCGGTTAAAACTCTTTCCACACTGGGAGCAATGGAAAGGCTTCTCCCCTGTGTGTATTCGCTCATGAGTTTTCATGTTTCCTAAGTGGTTAAAACTCTTTCCACACTGGGCACAATGGTGTGGCTTCGCTCCTGTGTGTGCCCTCTCATGTCTTTTCAGGGTGTCTAACCGGTTAAGACTCTTTCCACAGTGGGAGCAGTGGTAAGGCTTCTCCACTGTGTGTATTTGCTGATGAGATTTCAGGTTGTCTAACCGGTTAAAAGTATTTCCACACTGAGAGCAATGGTATGGCTTCTCTCCTGTGTGTATTCGCTCATGAGCTTTCAGCTTTCCTAACTCTTTAAAACTCTTTCCACACTGGGCACAATGGTGTGGATTCTCTCCTGTGTGTGTCCTCTCATGTCTTTTCAGGCTTCCTAACTTGGTAAAACTATTTCCACACTGGGAGCAGAGGTGTCGTCTTGCTGGTTTGGACGTCTCTGGTTCCTCCGACTTTGGTTTTTCTCCTGCCAAAGACAGTGTTTATTTAAAGAGAGACCTGAATGAAACCTCCACATGATGAAACTGCCTTGCTGTGAGGTTTAATCCAAATCAGATCCCTCAATAGCCTGAGGACAGTTTTCAAACATTTAATCAATTAAAACAATCTTGCTGTGATTTCAAAACAAATTATGTTGTAGATATTCCTGGTAATTACTGATAAGTTTTCATTCATTCTGTTTTATAAGTCAGAACTAGACAGTTCTAGGACACTCAAGACAGACATCTCTGGATTCCTATCGTGCAGGTGGTTGTAAATGTATAACCTTAATAGCTGTATGATACAGAATGAGACCTACACATTTCCTTCAACCTAAAATAAGTAAAGAAGTAATTTTGAGTGGAAGTTTTTTTTGTTGCATTGGAGACAGGCACAAAGCACATCAGTAACATCTCCCCATTGTCGAAAGGGTCCTGTTTAAATGGCAATTGATCTGATTTAGACATTCACACATTTTTTACATTTTGACTATCACTAATGTCATGATATAATGGGTAAAGTCTAAAATAATGTGAAATATTTTGTTCCTAAAAATATAAACACACAGATTTTCCAAGCGCACAAAAGCCTTATTCTCTCAAATCTTGTGCACATATTTTTTAAATCCTTGTTAGTGAACATTTCTCCTTTGACAAGATAATCCATCCACCTGACAGTTGTGGCATATCAAGAAGCTGATTAAACAGCATGATCATTACAAGGGTGCATCTTGTGCTGGGGACAATAAAAGGCCATTAAAATATGCAGTTGTGTCACACAATGCCACAGATGTCTCAAGTTTTGAGGGAGTGTGCAATTGGCATGCTGACTGCAGGAATATCCACAGGAGATGTAACTCCGTCTTTTTAGAGAATTTGGCAGTGCATCCAACCGGCCTCACAACCGCAGACCACGTATAACAACGCCAGCCCAGGACCTCCATATCGTCTGAGACCAGCCATCCCGACAGCTGATGAAACTGAGGAGTATTTCTCTCTGTAATACAGCCCTTTTGTGGGGGAAAATGTATGCGCTCCTGCCCAGTCATGTTAAGTCCATAGATTAGTGCCTAATTTATTTATTTACATTGACTGATTTGCTTATATCAAGGCTGCCCAACCCCCCTCTTCCTGGAGATGTACCGTCCTGTGGGTTATCAGGCCAGCTCTAATTTAACACACCTGATTCTACTTATTAGCTGCTCAACAAGACCTTAACAAGCTGAATCAGATATGCTAAATTAGAGTTGGACTGAAAACAATCGTTGAAATTGTTGCGTTTATATTTTCGTTTAAGTTTTAGAACACCTACTCATTCAAGGGTTTTTCTTCATTTTTACTATTTTCTACATTTAAGAATAATAGTGAAGACATCAAAACTATGCAATAATACATATGGAATCATGTAGTAACCAAATAAGTGTTAAACAAATCAAAATATATTTTATATGAGTTTCTTCAAAGTAGTCACCCTTTGCCTTGATGACAGCTTTGCACACTCTTGGCATTCTCTCAACCAGCTTCATGAGGTAGTCACCTGAAATGCATTTCAATTAACAGGTGTGCCTTCTTAAAAGTTAATTTGTGCAATTTTGTTCCTTCATAATACGTTTGAGCAAATCAGTTGTGTTGTGACAAGGTAGGGGGGGTATACAGAAGACAGCCCTATTTGGTAAAAGACCAAGTCCATATTACGGCAAGAACAGCTCAAATAAACAAAGAGAAACAACAGTCCATCATTACTTTAAGACATGAAGGTCGGTCAATACGGAACATTTCAATAACTTTGAAAGTTTCTTCAAGTATAGTCACAAAAACCATCAAGTGCTATGATGAAACTGGCTCTCATGAGGACCGCCAAAGGAATGGAAGACCCAGAGTTACCTCTGCTGCAGAGGATAAGTTCATTAGAGTTACCAGCCTCAGAAATTGCAGCCCAAATAAATGCTTCACAGAGTTCAAGTAACAGACACACCTCAACATCAACTGTTCAGAGGAGACTGTTTGAGTCAGGCCGTCATGGTTGAATTGCTGCAAAGTAACTACCACTAAAGGACACCAATAAAAAGAAGAGACTTGCTTGGCCCAAGAAACACGAGCAATGGACATTAGACCGGTGGAAATTAGTCCAAATAGGAGATTTCTTGTTCCAACCGCCGTGTCTTTGTGAGACGCGGTGTGGGTGAATGGATGATCTCTGCATGTGTATTTCCCACCGTAAAGCATGGAGGAGGTGTTATGGTGTGGGGGTGCTTTGCTGGTGACACTGTCTGTGATTTATTTAGAATTCAAGGCACACTTAACCAGCATGGCTACCATAGCATTCTGCAGCAATACGCCATCCCATCTGGTTTGGGCTTAATGGGACTATCATTTGTTTTTCAACAGGACAATGACCCAACACACCTCCAGGCTGTGTAAGGGCTATTTTACCAAGAAGGAGAGTGATGGAGTGCTGCATCAGATGACCTGGCCTCCACAATCCCCCGACCTCAACCAAATTGAGATGGTTTGGGATGAGTTTGACCGCAGAGTGAAGGAAAAGCAGCCAACAAGTGCTCAGCATATGTGGGAACTCCTTCAAGACAGTTGGAAAAGCATTCCAGGTGACTACCTCATGAAGCTGGTTGAAAGAATGCCAAGAGTGTGCAAAGCTGTCATCAAGGCAAAGGGTGACTACTTTGAAGAAACTCATCAAATATATTTTGATTTGTTTAATAATAATAATAATAATAATATGCCATTTAGCAGACGCTTTTATCCAAAGCGACTTACAGTCATGCGTGCATACATTTTTTTTTTGTGTATGGGTGGTCCCGGGGATCGAACCCACTACCTTAGCGTTACAAGCGCCGTGCTCTACCAGCTGAGCTACAGAGGACCACACTTTGTAGGAGTTTAACACTTTGTAGGATACTACATGATTCCATGTGTTATTTCATAGTTTTGATGTCTTCACTATTATTCTACAATGTAGAAAACAGTTTAAAAAAAATAAGAAAAAAACTTGAATGAGTAGGTGTGTCCAAACGTTTGAGTAGTACTGTACATACAGTGCACTCTGAAAGTATTCAGACCCCTTGACTTTTTACACATTTTGTTACGTTACGGCCTTATTCTAAAATTGATATTTTAATTTTTTTAATTTCCCCCTCATCAATCTATACACAACACCCCACAATGTCAAAGCAAAAACAGGTTTGTATGAATTTTTGCAAATTTTTTCAAAAAGAAAAGCTGAAATGTCACATTTACGTAAATATTGAGACCTTTTACTCAGTACTTTGTTGAAGCACCTTTAGCAGTGATTACAGCCTAGAGTCTTCTTGGGTATGACGCTACAAGCTTGGCACACCTGTATTTGGTGAGTTTTTCCCCATTATTTTCTGCAGATCCTCTTAAGCTCTGTCAGGTTGGATGGGGAGCGTTGCTTCACAGTGGCCAACATCCTCTCCAGAGATGATCGATCGGGTTCAAGTCCGGTTTCTGACTGGGCCACTCAAGGACATTCAGAGACTTGTCCTGAAGCCACTCCTGCATTATCTTGGCTATGTGCTTTTGGTCGTTGTCCTGTTGGAAGGTGAACCTTTGCCCCAGTGAGGTGCCGAGCACTCTGGAGTAGGTTTTCATCAAGGATCTCTCTGTACTTTTCTCTGTTCATCTTTCCCTCGATCCTGACTAGTCTCCAAGTCCCTGCCGATGAAATACATCCCCACAGCTTGATGCTGCCACCACCATGCTTCACCGTAGGGATGATGACAGGTTTCCTCTAGACGTGACGCTTGGCATTCAGGCAAAGAGTTCAATCTTGGTTTCATCAGACCAGAGAATCTTGTTTCTCATGGTCTGAGAATCCTTTAGGTGCCTTTTGGCAAACTCCAAGCGGGCTGTCATGTCCTTTTTACTGAGGAGTGGATTCCGTCTGGCCACTCTACCATAAAGGCCTGATTGACGGAGTGCTACAAAGATGGTTGTCCTTCTGGAAGGTTCTCACATCTCCACAGAGGAACTCTGGAGGTCTGTCAGAGTGACCATCGGGTTCTTGTTCACCTCCCTGACCAAGGCCCTTCTCAACTGATTGTTCAGTTTGGCCGGGCGGCCAGCACTAGGAAGAGTCTTGGTGGTTCCAAAGGTCTTCCTTTTAAGAAGGATGTTGGCCACTGTGTTCTTGGGGACCTTCACTGCTGCAGAAGTGTTTTGGTACATTTCCCCAGATCTGTGCCGTGACACAATCCTGTCTCGGAGCTCTAAGGATCATTCCTTTAAACTCATGACAGGTGTGTGCCTTTCCAAATCATGTCCAATCAATTGAATTACCACAGGTAAGTTGTAGAAACATCTCAAGGATGATCAATGGAAACATGATGCATCTCAGCTCAATTTGAGTCTCATAGCAAAGCGTCTGAATACTTATTTAAATAAGGTATCTGGTTGTTTTTTTTCTACATTTGCAAAAATGTACAAAAACCTGTTTTGTTTTTGTCATTAAGGAGTATTGTGTGTAGTAGACTGATGAGGGAAATTTTATTTTTAATTCATTTTAGAATCAGGCTGTAACATAACAAAATATGGAAAAGGTCAAGGGGTCTGAATACTTTCCAAAGGCAATATTATAAAGTATGAAAAGGCTTGTTCATTCAGATGTCATGAATTCACTATGATATCATTATATTTGTATATGTTTTATTGATTGAAAATCGTTTTTTTCTCAGACATAAAGAAACAATTCCAGGTGAAAGCCAAAGGCCATAGCTTTAATAAAATAAAGAATTAACTGGCAAAGTAGCAGAGCGAGGCCCGCATTCAGCAACGTCACGAGTCACGTTTTTGCAGCTGTTTCAGTACAGCACTACAGGGAGAGAGGGCAAACTCCACTGGACTGGTTTCATAGTATGGAATCACTTCAGAGTTTCTGGATTTTGGGTAAACTTCTCATTTAAAGCATCATTGAGAAATAATTAATTGAAGTTGGAACATTTGTAGACTAGCGGTTAAGAGTGTTGGACCAGTAACCTAAAGGTCGCTGGTTCTTATCCCCACGCCCGCAAGGTGGAAAGGTCTGCCGTTCTACACTTGAGCAAAGCAGTTATCCCCCAACAACAACTGCTCCCCAGACGCTGATGACGTGGAACGTCGATTAAGGCAGCCCCCACACCTCTCTGATTCAGAGGTGTTGATTTCAATGAGGAAGACACATTTAGGGTGAATGCATTCAGCTGTGACTGACTAGATATCCCCTTTCCATTCCATTTTCATCCCAGTCCTCCTTTAAGACTCCATAATGTTTCATCATTAGATGCTACAGTCCTCCTTTAAGACTCCATAATGTTTCATCATTAGATGCTACAGTCCTCATTTAAGACTCAAAATTGAACTAATCTTGACTTTTGTTTGCCTGTAGGCCACATTATTTATCAAGAGCGTTTTCATCTATATTTTTTGTAGATGTCTGTTTACCACCACAAACCGATGCTGGCACTAAGAAGGCACTCAACAACCTGTATAGGGCCATAAGGAAACAGGAAAATGCTAATCCAGAGGCTGTGCTCCTAGTGGCCGGGGACTTTAATGCAGGGAAACTTACATACGTTTTATGTCATTTCTACAAGCATGTCACATGTGCAACCAGAGGGAAAAAAACTCTAGAACACCTTTACTCCACACACAGAGACGCGTACAAAGCTCTCCCTCCATTTGGCAAATCTGACCATAACTCCATCCTCCTGATTCCTGCTTGCAAGCAAAAACTAAACCAGGATGTACCAGTGACTCACTAAACCAGGATGTACCAGTGACTCGCTCAATAAGGAAGTGGTCAGAGGACACAGATGCTAAGCTACAGGACTGTTTTGCTACCACAGACTGGAATATGTTTGGGGATTTTTCCGATGGCATTGAGGAGTACACCACATCAGTCACTGGCTTCATCAATAAGTGCATCGATGACGTCGTCCCCACAGTGACCGTACATACCCCAACCAGAAGCCATGAATTACAGGCAACATTCGCACTGAGCTAAAGGGTAGAGCTGCCGCTTTCAAGGAGCAGGACTCTAACCCGGACGTTCATAAGAAAGCCTGCAATGCCCTCTGACGAACCATCAAACAGGCAAAGTGTCAATACAGGACTAAGATTGAATCATACTACACCGGCTCCGATGCTCGTCGGATGTGGCCGGGCTTGCAAACTATTACGGACTACAAAGGGAAGCACAGCCGCGAGCTGCCCAGTGACTCAAGCCTACAAGACGAGCTAAATTACTTATAAGCTCGCTTCAAGGCAAGCAACACTGAAGCATGCATGAGAGCATCAGCTGTTCCGGACGATTGTGTGATCACGCTCTCCGCAGCCGATGTGAGTAAGACCTTTAAACAGGTCAACATTCACAAGACCGCAGGGCCAGAAAATTACCAGGACGTGTACTCCGAGCATGCGCTGACCAACTGGCAAGTGTCTTCACTGACATTTTCAACCGGTCCCTGACCGAGTCTGTAATACCAACATGTTTCAAGCAGACCACCATAGTCCCTGTGCCCAAAAACGCCAAGGTAACCTGCCTAAATGACTACCGACCCGTAGCGCTCACGTCTGTAGAAATAAAGTGCTTTGAAAGGCTGGTCATGGCTCACATCAACATCATTATCCCAGAAACCCTAGACCCACTCCAATTTGCATACCGCCCCAACAGATCCACAGATGGTGCAATCTCTATTGCACTCCACACTGTCCTTTCCCACCTGGACAAGAGGAACACCTACGTGAGAATGCTATTCATTGACTACAGCTTACCGTTCAACACCATAGTGCCCTCAAAGCTGATCACTAAGCTAAGGAACCTGGGACTAAACACCTCCCTCTGCAACTGGATCCTGGACTTCCTGACGGGCCGCCCCCAGGTGGTAAGGGTAAGTAACAACACATCTGCCATGCTGATCCTCAACACAGGGGCCACTCAGGGGTGTGTGATCAGTCCCCTCCTGTACTCCCTTTTCACCCATGACTGCATGGCCAAGCACGACTTCAACACCATCATTAAGTTTACTTACAACACAACAGTGGTAGGCCTGATCACTGACAACGATGAGACAGCCTATTGGGAGGAGGTCAGAGACCTGCCAGTGTGGTGCCAGGATAACAACCTCTCCCTCAACGTGACCAAGACAAAGGAGATGATTGTGGACTACAGAAAAAGGAGGACCGAGCACGCCCCCCTTCTCGTCGACAGGGCTGTAGTGGAGCAGCAACAAACTATCGTGGTCCAAACACACCAAGACAGTCGTGAAGAGGGCATGACAACGCCTACTCCCCCTCAGGAGACTGAAAAGATTTGACATGGGTCCTCAGATCCTCAAAAAGCTATACAGCTGCACCATCAAGAGCATCCTGACTGGTTGCATCACCGCCTGGTACGGCAACTGATCGGCCTCCGACCACAAGGCACCACAGAGGTTAGTGCGTACGGCCCAGTACATCACTGAGGCCAAGCTTCCTGCCATCCAGGACCTCTATACCAGGCGGTGTCAGAGGAAGGCCCAAAACATTGCAAAGGACTCCAGCCACCCTAGTCATACACTGTTCTCTCTGCTACCGCACGGCAAGCAGTACCGGAGCGCCAAGTCTAGGTAAAAAAGGCGTCTTAACAGCTTATACCAACAAGCCATAAGACTCTTGAACAGTTAATCAAATTGCTACCCCGACTATTTGCATGGATCGCACCCCACCCCAATTTTTACGCTGCTGCTACTCTCTGTTTATTATCTATGCATAGTCACTTTACCATAATGTTTTTAGGAAAGGTTTTTGTAAAACATGCACCATACATCAGATCATCTTGAAACTGTCTCTCTAAAACAAACTTTCATCAAGGTTTTATATAGGCTATCGGTGTCTCTCTTTTCATTGGCAGAATCCTTTTTCAGTGTTCTGATATTCATAACATCCATATCCACCAGTCGATCTTCATAACTGGAAATATACCAGTCTATCTTCATGTCAACTAACATAACTCTGCTGGTTGTCCTGGTAACAGATACCAGTGGGCAGATCTATTTTATTTGTTCAAACTAAACTACAGCACTTACTTTGATGAGTCAAATCTGCTCCTTTCTTCTCTTCTCCTCCTCTCACAGTTCCACTCAGCCCCGTTGTTTTCCTGCAGTCCACCAGCCGCACAGACAACCTCTTCAGACCCAGCAGTAAGGTGCTACTGGGAGAGGTACGACACGGGGACTCTGGGAGGGAGGAAGGGCTAGCGTTGTCCTGGTAACCATATAGAGGGGACACAGACACATATCATTATGGATGCTGATGTCAATGTTGTCATAAACTGCTTCACAGAAACCCAGACCCCGATAGAGCAAGCTCTATGCTAGACCAGACCAAGCTGTACCATCTGGTGTTCTGATCTGGAGAGACTCTTCTCTGCCTCGTCAGTATCAGGATGTTGTTGAGGCTCCCCAGAGGATCCATGATAGTCATGTCTCTCTCCTATGTGAACAAGAACATCAAACAGATAGTAAACTTATGATCTATTACAACCATAGTCTTACAAGAGACATGAATATGTCTAAACAGGGCCTTAAATGTAAAAGGGTCTTTCCACAAAATGGGTGCCCTTTGATATTTTAAATAGAAATTAAGCACCAATATGTAATTTTAAAAGCCTGTTATATTTGATTAAGTGCACTTTAATGTAGACCACATGGAGAATTCAATAAATCTAACTTAAAAGTCCCAAAAATATATGTACCAATTGCAGATTGCCCCTTAAACAACTCCTACAGTACTGAACAACATATTCAAGTATATAACTTCAGTAGAATGCCCCTTTAAAAACACACATTAGTTCAAGAACTGCATAGTTTGTGCCCCTGTTTTTAAGACGATACTCACTGGTGTTAATCGGATCTTCAGTCTCCTCCTCCTCCTTTTTCACTCCCAAAACGTCTTCCTGCTCCTCTTTTATTGAGATAGCCTCCTCTTCCTCCTTTACTCCAAAAGGTTTTTCCTCTTCTTTCACTACATTCTCTTCTTCTTTCAATGTTATGGCATCTTCCTCTTTTTTGATTCTGAAAGCTTTTACCTTCTCCTCTTCCACTCTGAAAACCTCTTCCCCATCTTCCTCTTTCACTGTAATATCATCCTCTTCCTCTTTCAATGTGATAGCCTCCTCTTCCTCCTTTTTCATTCTGAAAGCTTCTTCCTCTCCTTTCACCAGAGCTTCTTTCTCTGTCTAGTTTAGTGAGCTCAAGCTCCGGGCGATTAACCTAGTGCAGTATCAATTTAACAAATTTGCTAATTTAACAAGCAAATTACGTTTAAATGAACTAGTAGACACGTAAACGTAATTGTGTTATAAACACTAAGATTAAATACACAAGATTGGTCTAAAGAGCTTCAATGTTTCGGTTTTATGTTCGCTAGCAAGCTACCGAGGTTGTTCAAAACACTAAAATGAATATACACAAGATTGGTCTTAAAAGCGTCAATATTTCGGTTTATGTACGCTAGCATCTAACGATGGTTAAATCAGTAGCCTTTTGTCGCTGTTGAAGAAGCCTCCCGTCCCGTCCACTAGATTATACGTCACGCAAGAAGCATCACCTGAAAGACGCACATCGCCATCTGTTGACTGGAGTGGGTAACGCAGATTGGAAAAATATCCATTACATTGTTTATTCTGGCAAACAATGTCATAAGAAATCATTTAAAAACAACCAGATGTTATGTTCTCTTACTTCTTACAGCCAATACTTTCTTCCAGGGCTGACCTGGCCATTAGGCAGGATTAGGTGACAGATTGACTAGGGTGGCATATTCCGAGCTAAATTGACCAAGGCTCATCATTAACAACACATAACACCTCACATAATTCTGCCCAAAAACGATGAAAACGTATCTCACCCAATGGCATATGGGCTATTTAGGTGAGTGTTGATGTTGCCACATGAAGCAATGCCCACTTACCCAAAGGCAACGTGGACAGATCAATCAATCAATCACATTTGATTTATAAAGCCCTTTTTACATCAGCAGATGTCATAAAGTGCTATACAGAAACCCAGCCTCAAACCCCAAACAGCAAGCAATGCATATGTAGAAGCATGGTGGCAAGGGAAAACTCCCTAGAAAGGCAGAGAACTAGGAAGAAACCTAGAGAGGAACCAGGCTCTGAGGGGTGTAACAGGACATGGCCATTAAGGCCAGATTTTTCTCCAAGATGTTCAAACGTTCATAAATGACCAGCAGGGTCAAATAATAATCACAGTGGTTGTAGAGGTTGCAACAGGTCAGTACATCAGGAGTAAATGTCATTAGCTTTTCATAGCTGGGCATTTAGAGGTTGAAATAGCAGGTGCGGTAGAGAGAGAGAGAGTTGAAAACAGCAGGTCTGTGACAAGGTAGCACGTCCGGTGAACAGGTCAGGGTTCCATAGCCGCAGGCAGAAGAGTGGAAACTGGAGCAGCAGCACGACCAGGTGGACTGGGGACAGCAAGGAGTCATCAGGCCAGGTAGTCCTGAGGCATGGTCCTAGGGCTCAGGTCCTCCGGGATGGGAGGGTGTTATGATGTTAGGGCATAGAATCGTGAGGACCGAGGTAGAGTTACGAGATAATTGGCTTGGTTCCACGGAGTCTGCATTCCTTATGTCAAAGGAGATTAGTGATGTTTATGGTAGTATGCTGGATGGATATGGTATACCGGCTTGGGTCAAAGGGTAATACCAACAGAGAAAGGGAGTGCCTACGATGATTACCAGATGTTCGTGGAGAGACTTGTAACAGAGTGTATATATAGAGAGAGTGGATCTTTGTTCTGGAGTTAGGAAGTTGGAAAGAGACAGGGCTATGTCTGTTATAACTAACCACGGTACCATATTAAATATCTTATATGAACTCCTCATCAAAAGTGTCTAAGTACATCCTTACATTCGTAATCACTTGAAACTCATCATAACAGAGGGAGAGAGGGACTCTCCCTGTGTAGAGCACATGCCCCTTAGCACTTCCAGTCTCTATAGTGCCCTTTTCAGTGGTGGTATCATTTGTATTCATTTTTTGTCTTAGTTGTTCTGAACCCACTGCAAGTGTTTGTTAAATCTGCCTAAGTGATTTGTATTTTCCTTCAACTTCCTGAAGAGGAAACAGCGCTGAAATAACCCTGTCTGAGTGTGAGCGTTTATCTACCACTATGTGTAGCCGTTAGCGATGATGCTAATGACAACCATTCTCTGATTGATGGAAAGGGTTTCCCAAAAACCTTGTTAACTACAGAGTAGTCTGTGCTTACCGGGCAGAATGATGTCATGATTATTTGCATCAATCCAGTTGTGATTTGTTCAGCAAACTCTGCAATCACGTGTGCAACAGAGACACCACTAACCAAGCAAGGCTCTTGCTGGTGCCTCTTGAATTAAATGGTATCTACACCCAAAAATGAAAATGTCAAAAGTGGTCTCCTGATGTGGTTTAAGTATTGTTGTGGGCTCAGAATTGTGTTGTTTTTCTATAAAAAAAAAAAGAAGGGACAAATCAGAAACCTGGAAAAACTACATGAAGAAAACAAAAAATCAAAACAAAATGTAATTAGGTAAAACATTTAACAGATTTGATACGGCCCTAAATATTCTATCCATTTTCTCTCATTACTGGATTATCTAGGGATAGTGTAGAGTAACAGCTCTACCCTGCAGTGACCTTTAACCTCCCTGCCCCTCAATACTTCTTCCACTGGATCAAAGCTTCAGCCAGGTAGGATACATGATAGTGGCAACACATGGAGCTGGGTTGGATATAGTCATGGTAGGATACGTGTTCCTGTTCCTGGTCGGGAGAGGTTGTGTTTTCTCTAGCAGGAGGTAAGCTTGGCTTCTTATATGGTGTTGAGTAAAGCTTAAACCATGTATTTAGATTGTAGGTAGGTATTGTAGTTAGGTATTGTAGGTAGTCTACTTAGGTAGTTATTGTAGGTTATTGTAGGTAAGTATTGTAGGTAAGTATTGTATTCGGCGAAGCACGAGACTAGCTAACCCACTACCTGGACCAACAAAGCTAGCTAGCTAGCGGGTAGCTACTGGTAACTTTTAGCAACTGTGGATAGTTGTTTCCAATGTTATTTCACGCTTAAGAGTACCTGTAATTAAGCCAACTAGCTACCTACCATTCAGCTGTTTTTCTAACCTCATTATCCGAGGCATTAACGTTAGGTGGTTGGTGGCTGCTGTACTTAATTACAGCTACTGATTGCAGTCTGCCACCCAGACAGCTGGCGTCGGGTAAGTTTGGTTTTATACATAGCTTGGGCTTTGTCGAGTAAGGCTTAAACTATGTATTTAGATTGTAGTTAGGTATTATAGGTAGGCATCGTGGGCTGTATATTATTAGGTATTATAGGTAGGCATCGTGGGCTGTTGTGGGTAGTTATTGTAGGTTAGCATTGTATTCGGGCGGTGCCGGGTGTAGCACGAAGCTAGCTAGCTAGCTAACTCACCTCCTGGACTAGCTGGCGAGTAGCTATTAGCAACGGTAGCAACTAAATACAATATCCTTTTAGCCAGCTACATTTGTTCGCAGCGCCGCCGTTACTCAAACAAAGTCAACACAGCAGCCATTGCTAGCTAGCCAACACGACAAGCTAGCTGTACTGTAGCAGCTAAATACAATATATTTGTGCTAGCTAGCCAAAGTTTAATTATTGCTGCGTTATGAAAGGAACTAGACACGGACACGAATTATCTGTTTAGTGTGTTAACACACTATTGGTAGTTTGTTGTAACCAAGTATTGGTGCTAAACTGTGTGTTATTGGATGCTAGCATGCTAGTTAGCTATAGCGTCATAGTTAGCTAGCTGAATAAAGTAAGTTGAGTCTATTCCTTGAAACATTGAACGGCTGTAGTTCACAACAATTCTAATTTCTAAAGTGGAAGTTGGGAGAGTTTTATTCGGGTGGTTCAGTGAAACAATTATAGTTTCTGAGGTGAAGTTGGGAGAGTTATATTTTGGGAGTTTTGGTTTTTACTCTCTCCTTTCCCAGATGTTTAGTTCATTTCATTCCGATCTCCTCTGCATTATTGTAGCCATTTGCTACAGCCTGTCAACTATGCCTCTGCCTATCCCTGTTCTCTCCTCTCCGCACAGGCTACACAAACGCCTCACACCGCGTGGCTGCTGCCTCTCTAACCTGGTGGTCCCTGCACGCACCCCACACCTGGAGTTCCAGGTCTCAGGCAGCCTCTGGAACTGCCGTTCTGCTGCCAACAAGGCTGACTTCATCCCAGCCTATGCTACCCTCCAGTCCCTCGACTTCCTGGCGCTGACGGAAACATGGATTACCACTGAAAACACTGCTACTCCTACTGCTCTCTCCTCGTCTGACCATGTGTTCTCGCATACCCCGAGAGCATCTGGTCAGAGGGGTGGTGGCACAGGAATCCTCAGCTCTCCCAAGTGGACATTCTCAATTTTTCCCCTAACCCATCTGTCTATCTCCTCATTTGAATTCCATGCTGTCACAGTCACTAGCCCATTTAAGCTTAATATCCTTGTCATCTATCGCCCTCCAGGTTCCCTTGGAGAGTTCATCAATGAGCTTGACGCCTTGATAAGTTCCTTTCCTGAGGATGGCTCACCCCTCACAGTTTTGGGGGATTTCAACCTCCCTACGTCTACATTTGACTCATTTCTCTCTGCCTCCTTCTTTCCACTCCTCTCCTCTTTTGACCTCACCCTCTCACCGTCCCCCTACTCACAAGGCAGGCAATACGCTTGACCTCATCTTTACTAGATGCTGCTCTTCTACTAATCTCACTGCAACTCCCCTCCATGTCTCCGACCACTACTTTGTATCCTTTTCTCTCTCGCTCTCCTCCAACACTACTCACTCTGCCCCTACACAGATGGTAATGCGCCGCCGCAACCTTCGCTCTCTCTCTCCCACTACTCTCTCCTCTTCCATCCTATCATCTCTTCCCTCTGCTCAATCCTTCTCCCTCCAATCTCCTGATTCTGCCTCCTCAACCCTCCTCTCCTCCCTTTCTGCATCCTTTGACTCTCTGTGTCCCCTATCCTCCCGGCCGGCTCGGTCCTCCCCTCCAGCTCCGTGGCTTGATGACTCATTGCGAGCTCACAGAACAGAGCTCCGGGCAGCGGAGCGGAAATGGAAGAAAACTAAACTCCCTGCCGACATGGCATCTTTTCACTCCCTCCTCTCTACATTTTCTTCATCTGTTTCTGCTGCTAAGGCCACTTTCTACCACTCTAAATTCCAAGCATCTGCCTCTAACCCTAGGAAGCTCTTTGCCACATTCTCCTCCCTGCTGAATCCCCCCCCCCCCCCTCTCTCTCTGTGGATGACTTCGTCAACCACTTTGAAAAGAAGGTTGACGACATCCGATCCTCGTTTGTTAAGTCTAATGACACTGCTGGTCCTGCTCACACTGCCCTACCCTATGCTTTGACTTCTTTCTCCCCTCTCTCTCCAGATAAAATCTTGCGACTTGTGACTGCAGGCCGCCCAACAACCTGCCCGCTTGACCCCATCCCCTCCTCTCTTCTCCAGACCATCTCCGGTGACCTTCTCCCCTACCTCACCTTGCTGATCAACTCATCCTTGACCGCTGGCTATGTCCCTTCCGTCTTCAAGAGAGCGAGAGTTGCACCCCTTCTCAAAAAACCAACACTCGATCCCACTGATGTCAACAACTACAGACCAGTATCCCTTCTTTCTTTTCTTTCCAAAACTATTGAGCGTGCCGTCTTTAGCCAACTCTCTTGCTATCTCTCTCAGAATGACCTTCTTGATCCAAACCAGTCAGGTTTCAGGACTGGTCATTCAACTGAGACTGCTCTTCTCTGTGTCACGGAGGCTCTCCGCACTGCTAAAGCTAACTCTCTCTCCTCTGCTCTTGTCCTTCTAGACCTGTCTGCTGCCTTTGATACTGTGAACCATCAGATCCTCCTCTCCACCCTCTCCGAGCTGGGCATCTCCGGCGCGGCTCACTCCTGGATTGCGTCCTACCTGACCGGTCGCTCCTACCAAGTGGCGTGGCGAGAAGCTGTCTCCGCACCACGTGCTCTCACCACTGGTGTCCCCCAGGGCTCAGTTCTAGGCCCTCTCCTATTCTCCCTATACACCAAGTCACTTGGCTCTGTCATATCCTCACATGGCCTCTCCTATCATTGCTACGCTGACGATACACAACTAATCTTCTCCTTTCCCCCTTCTGATAACCAGGTGGCGAATCGCATCTCTGCATGTCTGGCAGACATATCAGTATGGATGACGGATCACCACCTCAAGCTGAACCTTGGCAAGACGGAGCTGCTCTTCCTCCCGGGGAAGGACTGCCCGTTCCATGATCTCGCCATCACGGTTGACAACTCCACTGTGTCCTCCTCCCAGAGTGCGAAGAGCCTTGGCGTGACCCTGGACAACACCCTGTCGTTCTCTGCTAACATCAAGGCGGTGACCCGATCCTGCAGGTTCATGCTCTACAACATTCGGAGAGTACGACCCTGCCTTACACAGGAAGCGGCACAGGTCCTAATCCAGGCACTTGTCATCTCCCGTCTGGATTACTGCAACTCGCTGTTGGCTGGTCTCCCTGCCTGTGCCATTAAACCCCTACAACTCATCCAGAATGCCGCAGCCCGTCTGGTGTTCAACCTTCCCAAGTTCTCTCACGTCACCCCGCTCCTCCGCACACTCCACTGGCTTCCAGTTGAAGCTCGCATCTGTTACAAGACGATGGTGCTTGCCTATGGAGCTGTGAGGGGATCGGCACCTCTGTACCTTCAGGCTCTGATCAGTCCCTACATCCAAACGAGGGCATTGCGTTCATCCACCTCTGGCCTGCTGGCTCCCCTTCCTCTGCGGAAGCATAGTTCCCGCTCAGCCCAGTCAAAACTGTTCGCTGCTCTGGCACCCCAATGGTGGAACAAGCTCCCTCACGACGCCAGGACAGCGGAGTCACTCACCACCTTCCGGAGACAATTGAAACCCCACCTCTTTAAGGAATACCTGGGGTAGGATAAAGTAATCCTCCCCCCTAAAAAAAAAAAAGTTTGTAAGTCGCTCTGGATAAGAGCGTCTGCTAAATGACGTAAATGTAAATGTAAATGTAATGATAGTGGCAACACATGGAGCTGGGTTGGATATAGTCATGGTAGGATACATGATAGTGGCAACACATGGAGTTGGGTTGGATATAGTCATGGTAGGATACATGATAGTGCAACACATGGAGCTGGGTTGGATATAGTCATGGTAGGATACATGATAGTGTCAACACATGGAGCTGGGTTGGATATAGTCATGGTAAGCTATAGTATTTCATACAATATTCTATTTTGACTGCAATTGTGTTAGTCATACAGTGGGGGAAAAAAAGTATTTAGTCAGCCACCAATTGTGCAAGTTCTCCCACTTAAAAAGATGAGAGAGGCCTGTAATTTTCATCATAGGTACACGTCAACTATGACAGACAAAATGAGGAAAAAAAATCCAGAAAATCACATTGTAGGATTTTTAATGAATTTATTTGCAAATTATGGTGGAAAATAAGTAATTGGTCAATAACAAAAGTTTCTCAATACTTTGTTATATACCCTTTGTTGGCAATGACACAGGTCAAACATTTTCTGTAAGTCTTCACAAGGTTTTCACACACTGTTGCTGGTATTTTGGCCCATTCCTCCATGCAGATCTCCTCTAGAGCAGTGATGTTTTGGGACTGTCGCTGGGCAACATGGACTTTCAACTCCCTCCAAAGATTTTCTATGGGGTTGTGATCTGGAGACTGGCTAGGCCACTCCAGGACCTTGAAATGCTTCTTACGAAGCCACTCCTTCGTTGCCCGGGCGGTGTGTTTGGGATCATTGTCATGCTGAAAGACCCAGCCACGTTTCATCTTCAATGCCCTTGCTGATGGAAGGAGGTTTTCACTCGAAATCTCACGATACATGGCCCCATTCATTCTTTCCTTTACACAGATCAGTCGTCCTGGTCCCTTTGCAGAAAAACAGCCCCAAAGCATGATGTTTCCACCCCCATGCTTCACAGTAGGTATGGTGTTCTTTGGATGCAACTCAGCATTCTTTGTCCTCCAAACACAACGAGTTGAGTTTTTACCAAAATGTTATATTTTGGTTTCATCTGACCATATGACATTCTCCCAATCCTCTTCTGGATCATCCAAATGCACTCTTGCAAACTTCAGACGGGCCTGGACATGTACTGGCTTAAGCAGGGGGACACGTCTGGCACTGCAGGATTTGAGTCCCTGGCGGAGTAGTGTGTTACTGATGGTAGGCTTTGTTACTTTGGTCCCAGCTCTCTGCAGGTCAACCCCCCGTGTGGTTCTGGGATTTTTGCTCACCGTTCTTGTGATCATTTTGACCCCACGGGGTGAGATCTTGCGTGGAGCCCCAGATCGAGGGAGATTATCAGTGGTCATGTATGTCTTCCATTTCCTAATAATTGCTCCCACAGTTGATTTCTTCAAACCAAGCTGCTTACCTATTGCAGATTCAGTCTTCCCAGCCTGGTGCAGGTCTACAATTTTGTTTCTGGTGTCCTTTGACAGCTCTTTGGTCTTGGCCATAGTGGAGTTTGGAGTGTGACTGTTTGAAGTTGTGGACAGGTGTCTTTTATACTGATAACAAGTTCAAACAGGTGCCATTAATACAGGTAACGAGTGGAGGACAGATGAGCCTCTTAAAGAAGAAGTTACAGGTCTGTGAGAGCCAGAAATCTTGCTTGTTTGTAGGTGACCAAATACTTATTTTCCACCATAATTTGCAAATAAATTCATAAAAAATCCTACAATGTGATTTTCTGGACTTTTTTTTTCTTCAATTTGTCTGTCATAGTTGACGTGTACCTATGATGAAAATTACAGGCCTCTCTCATCTTTTTAAGTGGGAGAACTTGCACAATTGGTTGCTGACTAAATACTTTTTTTTCCCCACTGTATGTAACGCAACAGTTTTTTCAAACCATCAGTAGAGTTGAAAATCCATTTAACCTTTATTTTTCATGGGAATTTAACAGCAAAAGTATTTTTTGTGCACTACGTCATCACACAAAGCCTTTGATCCGCAATAAGTCTGTTAGATGGAAAAACTTCTGGTGGGAAAATGGGTATATTGTTTCATGCAGATTTGAGAATATTCACATGAAAATCTGTCACAAATTGCATGGAAACTTAGCTACTAAGGTGGATATTGTCACCCATCATTGGATTTAGGTTACAAGGTCAGTGAAAAATAAATAAAAATACCTTATGTTTTTGGCTTTTTACAAATCCAATCCGTTTTCCACATTGATCTAACATCATCACATTGATTTGTTTTGTTGAAATGACGTGGAAACGTTTATTCAACCATTGGCAGGCTTGTAAATGCCCCCAAGAAAGTCGAATGAGAAACTCTTCATTGAGACAATGATGAAACAGCAATCTGTGGACGAGTTGTGGTGGATATTATAAAATAAGGATCTGCTGGAGTCTAAGTCGAACCAAGATTCTTTATTTCTGAGCTCAGAGAGAATAACAGAGTTACACTGTGCAGTGTAGACAGTATGAATTCCAAAGCATTGGGTGATGAGCACATTTCTTTATAGTTTCCTGTTCCTGGACAGGACTTTATTTATACAAAGACTTGGGGGCATGCTGGTTTGCTACACAGGATGATACTCCCAAGAACAGGAGATCATAATAGGACAGTTTCACAAGGTTAGTCACATACTCAGTTATGTGGACACATACAATTAAAATGTTCCATTACAGAGTCAGATAACATTTATTTCATTAAATAATCAGTGGGCCAACAATGCAAATGTAAACAATGGAGCAAATGCATCACATCCAAATATAATTTGATTATTAAGTTTAAAAAATGACAATTTAAACACATGGAATCTGATCTAGTCTATATTCAAACTGACAAACTCTGTTCAATTAATTTTTTCTAATAAAAATATATATGTTTAAGTATACTTTGTAAAAACACATTTCATATGGTATAAACAAGTAAACACAATCTCAGTCAACAATATAAGACAATGGGAGCACTGGGTATGTCCTCTGATTAAGTCAATGTGATGTGAAATATCAATTTACACACTAGGAGAAGTAATTATTCTCTCCTGTGTGGATTCTCAGATGAGCTTTCAGATTTCCTAAATGGATAAAACTCTTTCCACACTGGGAGCAGTGGTAAGGCTTCTCCCCTGTGTGGATTCGCTCATGAGCTTTCAGGTGTCCTAAATGGCTAAAACTCTTTCCACACTGGGAGCAGTGGTAAGGCCTCTCCCCTGTGTGGATTCTCGCATGACTTTTCAGGGTGTCTAACCGGTTAAAACTCTTTCCACAGTTGGAGCAATGGAAAGGTTTCTCCCCTGTGTGTATTTGCTCATGAGCTTTCATGTTTCCTATGTGGTTAAAACTCTTTCCACACTGGGCACAATGGTGTGGCTTCGCTCCTGTGTGTGCCCTCTCATGTCTTTTCAGGGTGTCTAACCGGTTAAGACTCTTTCCACAATAGGAGCAGTGATAAGGCTTCGCCACTGTGTGTATTTGCTGATGAGATTTCAGGTTGTCTAACCGGTTAAAAGTCTTTCCACACTGGGAGCAATGGTATGGCTTCTCTCCTTTGTGTGTTCGCTCATGAGCTTCCAGCTTTCCTAACGCTTTAAAACTCTTTCCACACTGGGCACAATGGTGTGCATTCTCTCCTGTGTGTGTCCTCTCATGTCTTTTCAGGCTTCCTAACTTGGCAAACCTACTTCCACACTGGGAGCAGAGGTGTTGTCTTGCTGGTTTGGACGTCTCTGGTTCCTCCGACTTTGGTTTTTCTCCTGCCAAACACAATGTTTATTTAAAGAGAGACCTGAATGAAACCTCCACTTAATAAAACCGCCTTGCTATGAAATTTTATCCAAATCAGATCCCTCAATAACCTGAGGACAGTTTTCAAACATTTTATAAATTAAAACAATCATAGTGTGATTTCAAAATAAATGATGTTTTAGAGCTTCCTGGTAATTACTGATAATGTTTTTATTCATTCTGTTTTATAAGTCAAAACACAAAAAAACGAGACAGTTCTAGGACACTCAAGAAACAGAAATCGCTTGATTCCTATCATGCAGGTGGTTGTAAATGTATAACCTCAATAGCTGTATGATACAGAATGCGACCTACACATTTCCTTAAACCTAAAATAAGTAAAGAAGTAATTTTGTGTGGAAGTCTCAAACTTTTTTTTTGTTGCATTGGAGACAGGCACAAAGCACATCAGTAACATCTCCCCATTGTCGAAAGAGTCCGACACTGCTGTTTAAATGGCAATTTTTCTGATTTAGAAATTCACAAATTTTTTACATTTTGACAATCACTAATTTCATGATATTTTGGGTAAAGTCAAAAAGAATGTGAAATAGTTTGTTCCTAAAAATATAAACGCAACATGTAAAGTGTTGGTCCCATGCAGGAATATCCACTGGAGATGTTACCAGAGAATTGAATGTTAATTTCTCTACCATAAGCCAACTCCAACGTCTTTTTAGAGAATTTGGCAGTACATCCAACCGGCCTCACAACCACAGACCACGTATAACAACGCCAACCCAGGACCTCCACATTGGCCTGGCTCCCAAGTGGGTGGGCTTATGGCTGCGCCCCTGCCCACCAATGGCTGCGCGCCTGCCCAGTCATGCTAAGTCCATAGATTAGTGCCTAATTTATTTATTTACATTGACTGATTTGCTTATATCAAGGCTGGCCAACCCCCCTCTTCCTGGAGATGTATCGTCCTGTGGGTTATCAGGCCAGCTCTAATTTAACACACCTGATTCTACTTATTAGCTGCTCAACAAGACCTTAACAAGCTGAATCAGATATGCTAAATTAGAGTTGGACTGAAAACCTACAGGAAGAGGGTTGGGCAGCCCTGGCTTATATGAACTGTAAATCGTTGAAATGGTTGCATGTTGCGTTTATATTTTTGTTTAATAAATATACACTACCAGTCAAAAGTTTTAGAACCGACTCATTCAAGGGTTTTTCTTTATTTTTACTATTTTCTACATTGTAGAATGATAGTGAATATATCAAAACTATGAAATAACACATCACAATCATGTAGTAACCAGCAAAGTGTTAAACATATCAAAATATATTTTCTATTTGAGATTCTTCAAAGAGCCACCGTTTGCCTTGATGACAGCTTTGCACACACTTGGCATTCTCTCAACCAGGTTCATGACCAGGTTCAAATGCATTTCAATTAACAGGCGTGCCTTCTTAAAAGTTAATTTGTGCAATTGATTTCCTTCTTAATACGTTTGAGCCAATCAGTTGTGTTGTGACAAGGTAGGGTTGGTATACAGAAGACAGCCCTATTTTGTAAAAGACCAAGTCCATATTACGGCAAGAACAGCTCAAATAAGCAAAGAGAAACAACAGTCCATCATTACTTTAAGACATGAAGGTCAGTCAACACGGAACATTTCAAGAACTTTGAACGTTTCTTCAAGTGCAGTCACAAAAACCATCAAGCGCTATGATGAAACTGGCTCTCATGAGGACGGCCACAGGAATGGAAGACCCAGAGTTACCTCTGCTGCAGAGGATAAGTTCATTAGAGTTACCAGCCTCAGAAATTGCCGCCCAAATAAATGCTTCACAGAGTTCAAGTAACAGACACATCTCAACATCAACTGTTCAGACAATCAGGCCGTCATGGTCGAATTGCTGCAAAGAAACCACTACTAAAGGACACCAATAAGAAGAGACTTGCTTGGGCCAAGAAACACGAGCAATGGACATTAGACCGGTGGAAATGTGTCCTTTGGTCTGGAGTAAAATTTGAGATTTTTGGTTCCAACCGCCGTGTCATTGTGAGACGCGGTGTGGGCCAACGGATGATCTCTGCATGTGTATTTCCCACCGTAAAGCATGGAGGTGTTATGGTGTGGGGGTGCTTTGCTGGTGACACTGTCTGTGATTTATTTAGAATTCAAGGCACACTTAACCAGCATTGCTACCATATAATTCTGCAGCAATACGCCATCCCATCTGGTTTGGGCTTAATGGGACTATCATTTGTTTTTCAACAGAACAATGACCCAACACACCTCCAGGCTGTGTAAGGGCTATTTTACCAAGAAGGAGAGGGATGGAGAGCTGCATCAGATGACCTGGCCTCCACAATCCCCCAACCTCAACCCAATTGAGATGGTTTGGGATGAGTTGGACCGCAGAGTGACGGAAAAGCAGTCAACAAGTGCTCTGCATATGTGGGAACTCCTTCAAGACTGTTGGAAAAGCATTCCAGGTGACTACCGCATTAAACTGTTTGAGAGAATGCCAAGAGTGTGCAAAGCTGTCATCAAGGCAAAGGGTGACTACTTTGAAGAAACGTATATAAAATATATTTTGACTTGTTTAACACTTTGTAGGATACTACATGATTCCATGTGTTATTTCATAGTTTTGATGTCTTCACTATTATTCTACAATGTAGAAAACAGTAAAGAAAAATAAATAAAAAAAACTTGAGTATGTGCATTCGGAAAGTATTCAGACCCCTTGACTTTTTACACATTTTGTTACGTTACAGCCTTATTCTAAAATTGATTTATTTTTTATTTCCCCCTCATCAATCTATACACAATACCCCATAACGTCAAAGCAAAAACAGGTTTGTATGAATTTTGGCACATTTGTTCAAAAAGAAAACCTGAAATGTCACATTTACGTAAATATTGAGACCCTTTACTCAGTACATTTTTTGAAGCACCTTTAGCAGCGATTACACCCTAGAGTCTTCTTGGGTATGACGCTTCTTTTCTGCAGATCCTCTCAAGCTCTGTCAGGTTGGATGGGGAGCGTTGCTTTACAGCTATTTTCAGGTCTCTCCAGAGATGATCGATGTGGTTCAAAGTCCAGGCTCTGGCTGGGCCACTCAAGGACATAGAGACTTGTCCCGAAGCCACTCCTGCATTATCTTGGCTTTGTGCTTTTGGTCATTGTCCTGTTGGAAGGTGAACCTTTGTCCCACTGAGGTGCCGAGCACTCTGGAGCAGGTTTTCATCAAGGATCTCTCTGTACTTTTCTCTGTTAATCTTTCCCTCGATCCTGACTAGTCTCCAAGTCCCTGCCACTGAAATACATCCCCACAGCTTGATGCTGCCACCACCATGCTTCACCGTAGGGATGATGACAGGTTTCCTCCAGACGTGACGCTTGGCATTCAGGCAAAGAGTTCAATCTTGGTTTCATCAGATCAGAGAATCTTGTTTCTTATGGTCAGAGAATCCTTTAGGTGCCTTTTGGCAAACTCCAAGCGGGCTGTCATGTGCTTTTTTCTGAGGAGTGGATTCCGTCTGGCCACTCTACCATAAAGGCCTGATTTATGGAGTGCTACAGAGATGGTTGTCCTTCTGGAAGGTTCTCATATCTCCACAGAGGAAGTCTGGAGCTCTGTCAGAGTGACCATTGGGTTCTTGGTCACCTCCCTGACCAAGGCAATTCTCCCCCGATTGCTGTGTGGATGGGCGGCCAGCACTAGGAAGAGTCTTGGTGGTTCCAAACGTCTTCCTTTTATAAGGATGTTGGCCACTGTGTTCTTGGGGACCTTCACTACTGCAGAAATATGTTGGTACACTTCCCCAGATCTGTGCTGTGACACAATCCTATCTCGGAGCTGTAAGGATCATTCCTTCGACCTGGCTTGGTTCTTGCTCTGACATGCACTGTCAACTGTGGGACCTTATATAGACAGGTGTGTGCCTTTCCAAATCATGTCCAATCAATTGAATTTACCACATGTAAGTTGTAGAAACATCTCAAGGATGATCAATGGAAACACTGCAAAGGGTCTGAATACTTATGTTAATAAGGTATCTGTTTTAAATTTGTAATACATTTGCAAAAAAAAATTTTTTTTTAATTACTGTTTTCGTTTTGTCACTTAAGGGGTATTGTGTGTAGATTGATGAGGGAAACATTTATTTTTATCAATTTTAGAATCAGGCTGTAAAGTTCTGAGCTGAGCTAAAGGCTAGAGCTGCCGCTTTCAAGGAGCAGGACTCGAACCCCGGCTTCGATGCTCGTCGGATGTGGCAGGGCTTGCAAACTATTACGGACTACAAAAGGAAGCACAGCCGCGAGCTGCCCAGTGACACGAGCCTATCAGACGAGCTAAATGACTTATAAGCTCACTTCGAGGCAAGCAACACTGAAGCATGCATGAGAGCATCAGCTGTTCCGGACGATTGTGTGATCACGCTCTCCGCAGCCGATGTGAGTAAGACATTTAAACAGGTCAACATTCACAAGACCGCAGGGCCAGATGGATTACCAGGACGTATACTCCGAGCATGCGCTGACCAACTGGCAAGTGTCTTCACTGACATCCACAGATGGTGCAATCTCTATTGCACTCCACACTGTCCTTTCCCACCTGGACAAAAGGAACACCTACGTGAGAATGCTATTCATTGACTACAGCTTACCGTTCAACACCATAGTGCCCTCAAAGCTCATCACTAATCTAAGGAACCTGGGACTAAACACCTCCCTCTGCAACTGGATCCAGGACTTTCTGATGGGCTGCCCCCAGGTGGTAAGGGTAGGTAACAACACATCTGCCATGCTGATTCTCAACACAAGGGCCCCTCAGGGGTGCGTGCTCAGTCCCCTCCTGTACTCCCTGTTCACCCATGATTATATGGCCAAGCACGACTTCAACACCATCATTAAGTTTGCCGACAACACAACAGTGGTAGGCCTGATCACTGACAACAATGAGACAGCCTATAGGGAGGAGGTCAGAGACCTGCCAGTGTGGTGCCAGGATAACAACCTCTCCCTCAACGTGACCAAGACAAAGGAGATGATTGTGGACTACAGAAAAAGGAGGACTGAGCACACCCCCATTCTCATCAACGGGGCTATAGTGGAGCAGGTTGAGAGCTTCAAGTTCCTTGGTGTCCACATCACCAAAAAACTATAATGGTACAAACACACCAAGACAGTCGTGAAGAGGGCACAACAACGCCTACTCCCCCTCAAGAGACTGAAAAGATTTGGCACGGGTCCTCAGATCCTCAAAAAGTTATCCAGCTGCACCATTGAGAGCATCCTGATTGGTTGCATCACCGCTTGGTACGGCAACTGCTCGGCCTCCGACTGCAAGGCACTACAGAGGGTAGTGCGTTTGACCCAGTACATCACTGAGGCCAAGCTTCCTGCCATCCAGGACCGCTATACCAGGCGGTGTCACAGGATGGCCCAAAACATTGCAAAGGACTCCAGCCACCCTAGTCATACACTGTTCTCTCTGCTACCGCATGGCAAGCGGTACCGGAGCGCCAAGTCTAGGTAAAAAAAGGTGTCTTAACAGATTCTACCCCCAAGCCATAAGACTCTTGAACAGTTAATCAAATTGCTACCTGGACTATTTGCATTGTTCCCACCCCACCCCCATTTTTACGCTGCTGCTACTCTCTGTTTATTTTCCATGCATAGTCACTTTACCTCTACCTACATGTACATATTACCTCAATTACCTCGACTAACCGGTGCCCCCGCACATTGACTCTGTACAGGAACCCCCTGTATATTGCCTCGCTACTGTTTTTTATTGTTGCTCCTTAATTATTTGCTATATTTCTTTTTTCTTTCTTAAAACTGCCTTGTTAGTTAAGGGCTTAAGTAAGTAAGTATTTCACTGTAAAGTCTACACCTGTTGTATTCGGCGCATGTGAAAAATAACATTTGATTTGTTCTAGAGTATTGTAAAGATAGGGGGTTGACTGGGACAGGCAATGTAACATCCATAATGTTTTTAGGAAAAGTTTTTGTAAAACATGCACCTTACATTGGATCATCTTGAAACTTTCTCTCTAAATCTAACTTTCATCAAGGTTTTATATAGTCTATTGGTTTCTCTCTTTTCATAGGCAGAATCCTTTTCAGTGTTATGATATTCATAACATCCATATCCACCAGTCTATCTTCCTGTCAACTAACAGAACTGTATACTGGGGTGGAAATATACTATTTTATTTGTTCAAACTAAACTACAGCACTTACTTTGATGAGTCCGATATGCTCCTTTCTTCTCTTCTCCTCCTCTCACAGTTCCACTCAGCCCCGTTGTTTTCCTGCAGTCCACCAGCCGCACAGACAACATCTTCAGACCCAGCAGTAAGGTGCTACTGGGAGAGGTACGACATGGGGACTCTGGGAGGGCGGAAGGGCTAGCCTTGTCCTGGTAACCATATAGAGGGGACACAGACACATGTAATTATGGATGCTGATGTCACTGTTGTCATAAACTGCTTTACAGAAACCCAGCCCAGACCCCGATAGAGCAAGCTGTATGCTAGACCAGACCAAGCTGTACCATCTGGTGTTCTGATCTGGAGAGACTCTTCTCTGCCTCGTCAGTATCAGGATGTTGTTGAGGCTCCCCAGAGGATCCATGATAGTCATGTCTCTCTCCTGTGTGAACAAGAACATCAAACAGATAGTAAACTTATGATCTATTACAATCACAGGGTCTTACAAGAGGCATGAATGTGTCTAAACAGGGCCTTAAATGTAAAAGGGTCTTTCCACAAAATGGGTGCCCTTTGATATTTTAAATAGAAATTAAGCACCAATATGTAATTTTAAAAGCCTGTTATATTCGATGAAGTGCACTTTAATGTAGACCACATGGAGAATTCAATAATTCTAATTTAAAAGTAAAAAAAAAAGTATCTGTACCAATCGCAGATTGCCCCTTAAACAATTCCTACAGTACTGAACAACATATGTAGAACTTCAGTAGAATGCCCCTTTAAAACCACACATTAGTTCAAGAACTGCATAGTTTGTGCCCCTGTTTTAAAGACAATACTCACTGGTGTTAATCGGATCTTCAGTCTCCTCCACCTCCTTTTTCACTCCCAAAACGTCTTCCTGCTCCTCTTTTATTGAGATAGCCTCCTCTTCCTCTTTTACTCCAAAAGGTTCTTCCTCTTCTTTCACTACATTCTCTTCTTCTTTCAATGTCATGGCACCTTCCTCCTTTTTGATTCTGAAAGTTTTTACCTTCTCCTCTTCCACTCTGACAACCTCTTTCCCATCTTCCTCTTTCACTGTAATATCATCCTCTTCTTCTTTCAATGTGATAGCCTCCTCTTCCTCCTTTTTCATTCTGAAAGCTTCTTCCTCTCCTTTCACCAGAGCTTCTTTCTCCGTCTAGTTTAGTGAGCTCAAGCTCCGGGCGATTAACCTAGTGCAGTATCAATTTAACACATTTGCTCATTTAACAAGCAAATTATGTTTAAATGAACTAGTAGACACGTAAACATAATTATTTTATAAACACTAAGATTAAATACGCAAGATTGGTCTTAAGAGCTTCAATGTTTCGGTTTTATGTTCGCTAGCAAACTACCGCCTGTTTGAACCAGTAGTATTTTGTCGCTGTTGAAGAGGCCTCCCGTCCCGGCCACTAGAATATACGTCACGAAAGAAGCATCACTTGAAAGTCTCACATTGCCATCTGCTGACTGGAGTGGGTAACGCAGATTGGGGAAAAAATCAAGCAACGTCATGAGAAGTAAATTCAAATCAACCAGATGTTATGGTTTCTGTTATTTCTTACAGCCAATACTTTCCTCCAGGGCAGTTACTTCTTACAGCCAATACTTTCCTCCAGGGCTGACCTGCCCATTAGGCAGGATTGGGTGACAGATTGACGAGGGTGTCTTATTCCAAGCTGTGTAGCTGTTAGCGATTATGCTAATTTAACCATCTTCTGGTTGATGGAAAAGCTTTCCCAAAAACCTTGTCAATTAAATGTTAACTACAAAGTAGTCCATGCCTACCTGGCAGAACGATATCATGATTATTTGCATCAATCCAGTTGTGATTTGTTCAGCAAACTCTGCAATCACATGTGCTACAGAGACACCACTAACCAAGCAAGGCTCTTGCTGGTGCCACTTGAATTAAAGGGTATCTACACCCAAAAATGAAAACGTCAAAAGTGGTCTCCTGATGTGGTTTAAGTATTGTTGTGGACTTAGAATGTTGTTGTTTTTCTATTAACAGTGTGATTTTGAGAGCTAAAACCAGAAGAACAGGGACAAATCAGATACCTGGAAAAAGTACACGGAGAAAACTTTCAAACAAACAAACAATGTAATTAGGTAAAACATTTTACAGTTTTGATGAGGCCCTAAATATTCTATCAATTTTCTCTCATTACTGGATTATCTAGGGATATTGTAGATTAACAGCTGTATCCCTGCAGTGACCTTTAACCTCCCTGCCCATCAATACTTCTTCCATTGGATCAAAGCTTCAGCCAGGTAGGATACATGATAGTGGCAACAAATGGAGTTGGGTTGGATATAGTCATGGTAGGATACATGATAGTGGCAACACATGGAGTTGTGTTGATGTAGTCGTGGTAAACTACAATATTTCATACAATATACTATTTTGACTTCAATTGTGTTGGTTATTGTTACTAAGGGCAGCATTTATTCCAGTTCAAAATAGTTTGGCAAAATACTTCACTCATTATATTGGAACTGTTGGATGTCATCTTCCATAAATCATGCAGCCCCATACAGTAGAAAGAGTAGTAGTCAGTAGATTAAGGACATGCAGCCCCATACAGTAGAAAGAGTAGTAGTCAATAGATTAAGGACAGGCAGCCCCATACAGTAGAAAGAGTAGTAGTCAGTAGATTAAGGACATGCAGCCCCATACAGTAGAAAGAGTAGTAGTCAATAGATTAAGGACATGCAGCCCCATACAGTAGAAAGAGTAGTAGTCAATAGATTAAGGACAGGCAGCCCCATACAGTAGAAAGAGTAGTAGTCAATAGATTAAGGACATGCAGCCCCATACAGTAGAAAGAGTAGTAGTCAGTAGATTAAGGACATGCAGCCCCATACAGTAGAAAGAGTAGTAGTCAGTAGATTAAGGACATGCAGCCCCATACAGTAGAAAGAGTAGTAGTCAGTAGATTAAGGACATGCAGCCCCATACAGTAGAAAGAGTAGTAGTCAGTAGATTAAGGACATGCAGCCCCATACAGTAGAAAGAGTAGTAGTCAATAGATTAAGGACATGCAGCCCCATACAGTAGAAAGAGTAGTAGTCAATAGATTAAGGACATGCAGCCCCATACAGTAGAAAGAGTAGTAGTCAATAGATTAAGGACAGGCAGCCCCATACAGTAGAAAGAGTAGTAGTCAGTAGATTAAGGACAGGCAGCCCCATACAGTAGAAAGAGTAGTAGTCAGTAGATTAAGGACAGGCAGCCCCATACAGTAGAAAGAGTAGTAGTCAGTAGATTAAGGATGATCTGATTAGATGATCATCGTTGCGACTTTATTGGTTAGAAATAATGCGGTAATTAAAAGGAATGTACTCCCCCGGTTGTTATATCCTTTGCAGATGATCTCCAATCATGTCACTGAGAAGTTCTTTAAAACAAATTCACAGAGCAATGTCAATATTTATTTGGTACAACATGCAACCTCAAATTAAATTAGAAAAACTCAAATTGCCAATCAAAAAGGGAGGCTTGGCTGTACCTAGCTGTCAGTATTATCACTGATCTACACTATTTAAGTTAATTTCTGAGTGGATTGAGCAACACCCAAGCTTACACACACACACACAAAGACACACACACACACACACACAAAAACACACACACACACACAAAGACACACATACAAAGACACACACACAAAAAAGACACACACACAAAGACACACACACACACAAAGACACACACACACAAAGACACACACACAAAGACACACACACACACACACAAAAAGACACACACACACACACACACAAAGACACACATACAAAGACACACACACACACACACACACACACAAAGACACACACACAAAGACACACACAAACAAAGACACACACACAAAGACACAAACACACACACAAAGACACACACACACACACACACACAAAGACACACACACAAAGACACACACAAAGACACACACACAAAGACACACACAAACAAAGACACACACACACACACACACACAAAGACACACACACAAAGACACACACAAACAAAGACACACACACACACACACAAAGACACACACACAAAAACACACACACACACACACACAAAGACACACACATTGAATTTAGGTTAAAAGTTGGGTGAAAAAAAGACGAAATGCCCTTACATTGATGACTTTTTGCAAAGGTCTTCACATACAGTGGGGGAAAAAAGAATTTAGTCAGCCACCAATTGTGCAAGTTCTCCCACTTAAAAAGATGAGAGAGGCCTGTAATTTTCATCATAGGTACATGTCAACTATGACAGACAAATTGAGGAGAAAATTACATTGTAGGATTTTTAATGAATTTATTTGCAAATTATGGTGGAAAATAAGTATTTGGTCACCTACAAACAAGCAAGATTTCTGGCTCTCAAAGACCTGTAACTTATTCTTTAAGAGGCTCCTCTGTCCTCCACTCGTTACCTGTATTAATGGCACCTGTTTGAACTTGTTATCGGTATAAAAGACACCTGTCCACAACCTCAAACAGTCACACTCAAAACTCCACTATGGCCAAGACCAAAGAGCTGTCAAAGGACACCAGAAACAAAATTGTAGACCTGCACCAGGCTGGGAAGACTGAATCTGCAATTGGTAAGCAGCTTGGTTTGAAGAAATCAACTGTGGGAGCAATTATTAGGAAATGGAAGACATACAAGACCACTGATAATCTCCCTCGATCTGGGGCTCCATGCAAGATCTCACCCCGTGGGGTCAAAATGATCACAAGAACGGTGAGCAAAAATCCCAGAACCACAAGGGGGGACCTAGTGAATGACCTGCAGAGAGCTGGGACCAAAGTAACAAGGCCTACCATCAGTAACACACTACGCCGCCAGGGACTCAAATCCTGCAGTGCCAGACGTGTCCCCCTGCTTAAGCCAGTACATGTCCAGGCCCGTCTGAAGTTTGCTAGAGTGCATTTGGATGATCCAGAAGAGGATTGGGAGAATGTCATATGGTCAGATGAAACCAAAATATAACTTTTTGGTAAAAACTCAACTCGTCGTGTTTGGAGGACAAAGAATGCTGAGTTGCATCCAAAGAACACCATACCTACTGTGAAGCATGGGGGTGGAAACATCATGCTTTGGGGCTGTTTTTCTGCAAAGGGACCAGGACAACTGATCCGTGAAAAGGAAAGAATGAATGGGGCCATGTATCGTGGGATTTTGAGTGAAAACCTCCTTCTGCATGGAGGAATGGGCCAAAATACCAGCAACAGTGGGTGAAAACCTTGTGAAGACTTACAGAAAACGTTTGACCTGTGTCATTGCCAACAAAGGGTATATAACAAAGTATTGAGAAACTTTTGTTATTGACCAAATACTTATTTTACACCATAATTTGCAAATAAATTCATAAAAAATCCTACAATGTGATTTTCTGGATTTTTTTTCTCAATTTGTCTGTCATAGTTGACGTGTACCTATGATGAAAATTACAGGCCTCTCTCATCTTTTTAAGTGGGAGAACTTGCACAATTGGTGGCTGACTAAATACTTTTTTTCCCCACTGCAGATTGTTTGGGTTGAAATGACGTGGAAACAACATTGATTCAACCAGTTTTTGCCCAGTGGGGTATTGTTTGTGTGAGAGAATATAGTAGATGGTTGCTGTCAAAGTGATTGATGTGTTTTTCTGTGTCCTTTGGTTGTTCTCTCGTTGACCTGTTAATGACATCCTCTCTGGATGTTCTCACCATATTTAGTGTGTGATTATCTAACTTTACAGTGCAGCTGTTCCTTTGAAGTAAAACATGTTTGAAATAAAAAGAAAATGGGCTGGTCATTGATGTGGCGTGTAGTGACCTTGTTGAACTTAAAGAAATGTGTTTGAAGGCCTGAGTTTGAACTGTTCGAACAGTTGGTAGGTTTTGTAGTGAACTTGTGGAACTGCTGTGTAGTGAGCTTGTGACCCCTTGTAGAATGAACAGGAACAAGTCCTTTCAGGGTAGGTCTGCCTGAGTATAAGTAAGTCTGAGGCTAGTCCTGTGAACACTACGAGAGAGACGAAACCTCCAGAGAGAGAAACCACAGACAACTCGTGGGGGTTACAAGCAGACAAGGACCATGCTCATTATACATTTTTTCTAAGAAAGGAATTAAAAACACTTTCCCAAAAAAAGAAAACATGTATTGTGTAGTATTGTGTAGTAATAACATGTATGATCTATATAAAGATCTTTAGTAATAAAACATTAATATTTAATATTACATAGTAAACTTTAATAATTGTAATATGTATGTTTAAATGTCTGTACTAAATGTTTTGAAGATAATAAAAGGTTTGAAAGAAAATGTAATTTACCTTTAATGAATTACATCTCTCTCTCCCTCTGTCGCTCCCTCTCTCTGTCTCTCTCCCTCTGTCTCTCTCTCTCTGTCTCTCTCTGTCTCTCTCACTATCACTATATCTCTCCCCTTGGGTGGGAATGTTAAGGGTCAAGAAGTTGTGAATCTAGGGGGGCCCTTGCACACAGGGGAACTGTATGTAAACAAAATTATTAACAACTTGGACACCCAAGTCTCTTTGAAACATATGTTTCTGTTTACGAAGGAATAAATGATTAACAGAATATAGACCACAAAAAATATATATAGACAGGTGTGTGCCTTTCCAAATCATGTCCAATCAATTGAATTTACCACAGGTGGACTCCAATCAAGTTGTAGAAACATCTCAAGGATGATCAATGGAAACAGGATGCACCTGACCTCAATTTCAAGTCTCATAGAAAAGGGTCTGAATACTTAAGTAAATAAGGTATTTCTGTTGTTTCTTTTTAATACATTTTCAAAAATTTCTAAAAGCCTGTTTTCGTTTTGGCATTATGGGGTATTGTGTGTAGATTGCTGAGGAAATTGTTTTATTTAATCTATTTTAGAATAAGGCTGTAAGGTAACAAAATGTGGAAAAAGTCAAGGGGTCTGAATACTTTCCGAAGGCACTGTTAGTGATTGAGGAGAGAGCATAATTGCTATATTCTAATTACAATTATTGACCTATAAGAGAACACATGACCAAAAGCAAGGCGTGACCTACAGTGCTATGAAAAAGTATTTGTCCCCTTTCTAATTTTCTCTACTTTTGCATATTTGTGATACTGAATGTTATCAGATCTTCAACCAAAACCTAATATTAGATAAAGGGAACATAAGTGAACAAATAACACAACAATTACATATTTATTTCATAAACAAAGTTATGCAACACCCAATTCCCCTGTGTGAAAAAGTAATTTCCCCCATACACTCAATAACTGGTTGTGCCACCTTTAGCTGCAATGACTCCAACCAAATGCTTCCTGTTGTTGAACTGTCTCTCACGTCGCTGTGGAGGAATTTTGGCCCACTTTTCCATGCAGAACTGCTTTAACTCAGTGACGTGTGGGTTTTCAAGGATGAACTGCTCGTTTCAAGTCCTGCCACAACATCTCAATTGGGATTAGGTCTGGACTTTGACTAGGCCATTCCAAAACTTCCAATTTGTTGCTTTTTAGCTATTATCATGTAGACTTGATTGTGTGTTTTGGATCATTGTCTTGCTGCATGACCCAGCTGCTCTTCAGCTTCAGTTCACAGACGGATGGTCTGACATTCTCCTGTAGAATTCTCTGATACAGAGCAGAATTCATGGTTCCTTCTATTAAGGCAAGTCGTCCAGGTCCTGAGGCAGCAAAGCATCCCCAAACCATCACACCACCACCACCATGCTTGACCTTTGGTATGATGTTCTTACTGTGGAATGCAGTGTTTGGTTTAATAAATACAAATAAAAATGTTGGACTGGACAGTTAGCTAACTGGCTACCAATCAACCTATTGTGTGTATTGAACATTCATATTGGACTGGACAGCTAGCTAACTGGCTACCGATCAACCTATTGTGTGTATTGAACATTCATATTGGACTGGACAGCCTTACCTATAGAGTAGCACCACCACCCATCAGCCAGTTCTCTTCTTGATGTCAAAGCCTCAGTGTATTGTTGCTATAGGAGTTTTTGATTAATAATCCTATTTATTTCAAGCCACACTAAGATGTCACCATACTATTCCTTTAAAGCCCCAATCTGTAAGATATAAATCATCAGAGCGGCCCACCAACTTAAATGTAAACAATGGAGCAAATGCATCACATGTAAATATCACTTGATTATCAGAGGGGAACACTACGGAGCCAGATAGAACTACTGAGACATTCCAAATCAGGCTTCATCCATATCATGAAGGTGGATGTTGATCCAACCATTTCAAAAGTAATGACGGGGCTGATGGAAACAGGATATGCGGGTACAATTGTATAAATGACGACAGACACTTTGTTCGGTCGTTTTACATGGTGGGGTCTTTTTGTGTCAGTAAAAATGTATAAGCGAGAAATGGCAAATATTGATATAATAACCATCATATCGAAATTAACTTGGAGTCATGCGATGATATGTTGTGTGGTCCTCCCACTACGACTTGGGAACCCATGCAGTTTATTACACTACAGATGAAATAAGTTATGAACTTCACAGGGTGGTGAAAGTGCACGTGATGAACTTGATGCTCCGTTCCAATACATTTTTCTGGTCTAATTCTGGTGACATGATGATCGATGCTTGGTTGCCATTTGACATATAAAATAATATCGCTCTTATCCATAATAATCTCATCATGTAGGTAGCCTACCCGCACTGTATCTGTGAGCTGTTGGTTACAGTGCACGTGCCAAGAGCACGTTTGCTACGTAACGCAACAGTTGTTTAAAACCATCAGTCGAGTTGAAAATGCGATGGAAACCCATTTAACTTTTATTTTTCATGGGAATTTATCAGCAAAATTATTTTCTGGTGCACTACGTCATCACGCAAAGCCTTATATCCGCAATAAGTCTGTTTGATGGAAACAGTTCTGGTGGGAAAATGCGTATATTGTTTTATGAAGATTTTAGAATATTCACATGAAAATCTGTCACAAATTGCATGGAAACTTAGCTACTAAGGTGGATATTGATCCAAAATGTCACCCGTCATTGGATTTAGGTTGCCAGGTCAGTGAAAAATAAATAAAAATACATCCTGTTTTCGGCTTTAAACATATCCAATCCGTTTTTCCACATTGCTCTAACACAGGGGTGTCAAACTCATTTTAGCTCAGGGGCCACATGGAGGAAAATCTATTCCCAAGTGGGCCGGACCGGAAAAATCATGGTATATATAACTTAAAAACAACAACTTCAGATTGTTTTCTTTGTTTTAATACGATCAACATACAACATAAAGCTGGAGCCTGAGGACAGTGTGTCCAAAATAGTACAAGCACAACATCACTATTAATCATAAAACACGTCAAGTTTATTTGAAAATTCTAAAGGAAAAGAACACACAAACACACAATGCCTCAGTGATTAACAGAACTGTTTCACAGATCACAGAACTATATCAGGGTGTCATTTCTCAGGCAGAAATGGATAAAAATAATGAAATCCTGTTCCCCAAACAAGTGCAAGAACCACAGAGTCAAGATAGGTTAAATATACAAATAAAATAAAATCAATTAAAAACAATAGCACATCAACATAAAAACATATAAACATAAATCTGAAAGCGTTGCTCAAACTCCTGTAACAGTCCAGTTATTTTATCTTTGAACCGCTTCATGTCTGCCACATGTTGGGTCGCGCACACATTTTTCAGACAGGGGAAGTGAGCTGCATCACCACCGGCAAGTTGCGTCTCCCACAATGACAGCTTCAACTTGAAAGAACGTATGCTGTCATAATACTGCGTGACAACTTTGTTGCGCCCTTGCAGCTGTTTGTTCAAGTTATTCAGGTGCTCTGTAACATCCACCATAAATGCAAGGTCCGGCATCCATTCTGCGGAATGAAATTCTAACACTGGTTTGCCCTTTTCTTCCATGAACTGTTCAATTTCTTCTCGTAAATCAAAGAAACGCCTCAGCACAGCACCTCAGCTTAACCATCTTACCTCAGTGTGTGTGGTATGGCAGGCCATAGATGTGGTCTTTCTCTCTGAGAAGGCTGTCAAACTGACTGTGATTCAGGCTTCTGGATCGGATTAAATTAACAGTTTGGATGACCACCTTCATGACGTTATCCATCTTTAATGACTTGCAACACAAAGCCTCCTGGTGCAAAATACAGTGAAAAATCAAAAAATCACGTCCTCCATTTGCAGATTGCACTTTCTCTCTGAACTTTGTCACAACGCCTGCTTTTTTCCCGATCATTGAGGGCGCACCATCTGTAGCCAGGCTGACAGCGCGGGACCAGTCCACTCCGACCCTGTCCAGCGCGCCCGACGAGTGCGGTAAAAATATCAGCTGCTGTCGTTGTATCTGTCATCGGCACCAACTCCACAAACTCCTCGGTGACGGTCAATGTGTCATCAACTCCGCGGATGAAAAAATGGCCAGTTGTGCAACATCTGTAATGTCCGTGCTTTCATCAATTGCAACCGAAAACGCAATAAATGACTTTACTTTTTGCTTCAACTGGCTGTCCAAATCCACTGAAAGATCGGAAATCCTGTCTGCAACTGTGTTTCTTGTCAGGCTGATATTTGCAAAAGCCTGCCTCTTTTCAGGGCACACAATCTCCGCTGCCTTCATCATGCATGTTTTTACAAATTCACCCTCACTAAATGGTTTTGAAGCCACTGCGATTTCATTAGCAATGAGGTAGCTAGCTTTCACTGCAGCGTCACTGATGTCTCGGCTGTGAGTAAACACAGACTGCTGTTTCTTCAGACCCGCCAACAGTTCATTCACCTTCTCTCATCTCCGCTGTCCTTGAAAGTTGTCATATTTGTCGGCATGAAGACTCACATAGTGGCGACGAAGGTTATATTCTTTCAGCACTGCAACATGCTCTGAACACACCAAACATACAGCTTTCCCATTCAATTCCGTGATTAAATAGGATGACCATTTTTCTTGGAACACTCTGCACTCTGCGTCCACTTTTCTCTTTTTTGACAGAGACATATTGGGGCAATGAGGGTGCCAAAGCACATAATGTTAAAAGTAGAAGCCGTAATAAATATCGTGGGGCAAAACAAAGTAGCTCATTGGCTGCACGTGCTTGACCTACTTGCTCTGCCCCGGTATAAACAGTTTGCTTGCTTAACACAATTGCTATTGCGCCATCCAGTGGACGCAATTGGAACAGCAGTTAATTTTATTGAAAAATTGCAGCGCATTTTTATACTTAAAAAAAAAGTTCTTTTTTTTTCTTTTTTTTCTTCTTCTTCAAAATCATCTCGCGGGCCGGATTAAACCCGTTTGCGGGCCTGATCCGGCCCGCGGGCCGTACGTTTGACACCCCTGCTCTAACATCATCACATGGAATTTTGTTGTTGAAATGACGTGGAAACAACGTTTATTCAACAAGTGGCAGACTTGTAAATGCCCCCAGGAAAGTCAAACGAGGAACTCTTCATTGAGACAATGATGAAACAGCAATCCGTGGGCGTATCTTTAAAGTTTCCTGTTCCTGGACAGGACTTTATTTATACAAGGACTCGGGGGCAAGCTGGTTTGCTACACAGGATGATACTCCCAAGAATAGGACATTATAATAGGATAGTTTCACAAGGTTAGTCACATGCTCAGTTATGTGGACACATACAATTAAAATGTTCCATTACAGAGTCCGTTAACATTTTCATTTAATTAAATCATCAGTGTGCCAACAATGCAAATGTAAACAATGGAGCAAATGCATAACATCCAAATATAATTTGATTATCTGTAGTGCTGGAGGAATGACACACCCAGATAAACACACACAGAGTTTAAAAAATGACAATTTAAACAAATGGACTCCATGTTCAATTCATGTTTTCTAATAAAAACATACAAATAAATGTTTAAGTATACTTTGTATAATTACATTTCATATGGTATAAACAAGTAAACACAATCTCAGTCAACAATATAAGACAATGGGAGCACTGTGTATGTCCTCTGATTAACTTTAAGTCGATGTGAAATATCAATTTACACACTAGGAGAAGAAATTAATTATACTCTCCTGTGTGGATTCTCAGATGAGCTTTCATGTTTCCTAAATGGATAAAACTCTTTCCGCACAGGGAGCAGTGGTAAGGCTTCTCCCCTGTGTGGATTCGCTCATGAGCTTTCAGGTGTCCTAACCGTTTAAAACTCTTTCCACAGTGGGAGCAATGGAAAGGCTTCTCCCCTGTGTGTATTTGCTCATGAGCTTTCATGTTTCCTAAGTGGTTAAAACTCTTTCCACAATGGGCACAATGGTGTGGCTTCTCTACTGTGTGTGTCCTCTTATGTCTTTTCAGGCTTCCTAACTTGGTAAAACTCTTTCCAATCTGGGAGCAGAGGTGTCGTCTTGCTGGTTTGGACGTCTCTGGTTGATCCGACTTTGGTTTTTCTCCTGCCAAAGACAGTGTTTATTTAAAGAGAGACCTGAATGAAACCTCCACAAATTTCATCCAAATCAGACCCCTCAATAACCTGAGGACAGGTTTCATCAATTAAAACAATCTTGGTGTGATTTCAAAACACAAAGCACATCTGTAACATCTCCCCGTTGTCGAAAAGAGTCCGACACAATTTTGTGCACTAATTTGTTTACATCCGTGTTAGTGAACATGTCTCCTTTGCCAAGATAAGGCATATCAAGAAGCTGATTAAACAGCATGATCATTACACAGGTGCACCTTGTTCTGGGGACAATGAAAGGCCACTCTAAAATATGCAGTTTTGTCACACAACGTAAATATTGAGTCCCTTTACTCAGTACTTACAGGACAGTAGGTCTCCAGGAAGGGGGTTGGGCAGCCCTGGCTTATATGAACTGTATATCGTTGAAATTGTAGCGTTTATATATTTGTTCAATAAATATACACTACCGGTCAAAAGTTTTAGAACGCAGACTCATTCAAGGGTTTTTCTTTATTTTGTACTATTTTCTACATTGTAGAATAATAGTGAAGACATCAAAACTATGAAATAACACATATGGAATCATGTAGTAAACAAAAAAGTGTTAAACAAATCAAAGTATATTTTATATTTGAGATTCTTCAAATAGCCACCCTTTGCTTTGATGACAGCTTTGCACACTCTTGGCATTCTCCCATGACCAGCTTCATGAGGTATTAACCTGGAATGCATTTCAATTAACAGGTGTGTCTTCTTAAAAGTTAATTTGTGGAATTTATTTCCTTAATACGTTTGAGCCAATCCGTTGTGTTGTGACAAGGTAGGCGGGGTATACAGAAGATAACCCTATTTGGTAAAAGACCAAGTCCATATTATGGCAAGAACGGCTCAAATAAGCAAAGAGAAATGACAGTCCATCATTTACTTTAAGACATGAAGGTCTGTCAATACGGAACATTTCAAGAACTTCGAAAGTTTCTTCAAGTGCAGTCACAAAAACCATAAAGTGATATGATGAAACTGGCTCTCATGAGGACCACCACAGGAATGGAAGACCATGACCCAGAGTTACCTCTGGTGCAGAGGATAAGTTCAATAGAGTTACCAGCCTCAGAAATTGCAGCCCAAATAAATGCTTCACAGAGTTCAAGTAACAGACACATCTCAACATCAACTGTTCAGAGGAGACTGTTTGAATCAGGCCTTCATGGTCGAATTGCTGCAAAGAAACCACTACTAAAGGACACCAATAAGAAGAAGAGACTTGCTTGGGCAAAGAAACATGAGCAATGGACATTAGACCAGTGGAAATGTGTCCTTTGGTCTGGAGTCCAAATTGGAGATGTTTGGTTCCAACCGCTGTGTCTTTGTGAGGTGGTGACTTTGAAGAATCTAAAATATAACATTTTGATTTGTTTAACACTTTTTTGGTTACTACATGATTCCATATGTGTTGATGTCTTCACTATTATTCTACTTCTATTGTGGTGTGGGTGAACGGATGATCATGTGTATTTCCCACCGTAAACCAAGGAGGAGGTGTTATGGTGTGGGGGTGCTTTGCTGGTGACACTGTCTGTGATTTATTTAGAATTACAGGCACACTTAACCAGCATGGCTACCACAGCATTCTGCAGCGATACGCCATCCCATCTGGTTTGGGTTTAATGGGACTATCATTTGTTTTCAATAGGACAATGACCCAACACACCTCCAGGCTGTGTAAGGGCTATTTTACCAAGAAGGAGAGGGATGGAGTGGTGCATCAGATGACCTGGCCTCCACAATCACCCGACCTCAACCCAATTGAGATGGTTTGGGATGAGTTGGACCGCAGAGTGAAGGGAAAAACAGCCAACAAGTGCTCAGCATATGTGGGAACTCCTTCAAGACTGTTGGAAAAAGCATTCCAGGTGACTACCGCATGAAGCTGGTTGAGAGAATGCCAAGAGTGGGCAAAGCTGTCATCAAGGCAAAGGGTGGCTACTTTGAAGAAACTCATTAAAAATATATTTGGACTTGTTTAACACTCTGTAGGTTCCTACATGATTCCATGTGTTATTTCATAGTTTTGATGTCTTCACTATTATTCTACAATGTAGAAAATAGAACCCTTGAATGAGTAGGTGTGTCCAAACTTTTGACTGGTACTGTACATACAGTGCATTCGGAAAGTATTCAGACACCTTGACTTTAAAAAAAAAGATATATGTACAGTGGGGAAAAAAAGTATTTAGTCAGCTACCAATTGTGCAAGTTCTCCCCCTTAAAAAGATGAGAGACACCATAATTTGCAAATAAATTCATTAAAAATCCTACAATGTGATTTTCTGTAATTTTTTTTCTCATTTTGTCTGTCATAGTTGACGTGTACCTATGATGAAAATTACAGGCCTCTCTCATCTTTTTAAGTGGGAGAACTTGCACAATTGGTGGCTAACTAAATACTTTTTTCCCCCCCACTGTATTTCCCCCTCATCAATCTATACACAATAACCCATAATGTCAAAGCAAAAACAGGTTTGTATGAATTTTTGCACATTTATTCAAAAAGAAAACCTGAAATGTCACATTTACGTAAATATTGAGACCATTTACTCAGTACTTTGTTGAAGCACCTTTAGCAGCGATTACAGCCTAGAGTCTTCTTGGGTATGAAGCTACAAGCTTGGCACACCTGTATTTGGGGAGTTTCTCCCATTCTTCTCTGGAGATCCTCTCAAGCTCTATCAGGTTGGATGGGGAGCGTCGCTGCACAGCTATTTTCAAGTCTACCAGAGATGATCAATCGGGTTCAAGTCCGGGCTCTGGCTGGGCCACTCAAGGACATTCAGAGACTTGTCCTGAAGCCACTCCTGCATTATCTTGGCTATGTACTTTTGGTCGTTGTCCTGTTGGAAGGTGAACCTTTGCCCCAGTGAGGTGTAAGTCGCTCTGGATAAGAGTGTCTGCTAAATGACTAAAATGTAAATGTAAAATGTGCCGAGCGCTCTGGAGCAGGTTTTCATCAAGGATCTCTCTGTACTTTTCTCAGTTAATCTTTCCCTCGATCATGACTAGCCTCCAAGTCCCTGCCGCTGAAATACATCCCCACAGCTTGATGCTGCCACCACCATGCTTCACCACTGTAGGGATGATGACAGGTTTCCTCCAGGCATTTTAAGAAATAGAACACTAGTCACTTTAATAATGTTAACATATCGTGCACATCTAATCTCATACTGTATTCTATATCTATCTATCTATCTATACTATAATATTCTACTGTATCTTAGTCCATGCCACTCTGTCATTGCTTGTCCATATACAGTTGAAGTCGGAAGTTTACATACACTTAGGTTGGAGTCATTAAAACTTGTTTTTCAACCACTCCACACATTTCTTGTTAACAAGCTATAGTTTTGGCAAGTCGGTTAGGACATCTACTTTGTGCATGACACAAGTCATTTTCCAACAATTGCTTACAGACAGATTATTTCACTTATAATTCACTGTTTCACAATTCCAGTGGGTCAGACGTTTACATTCACTAAATTGACTGCCTTTAAACAGCTTGGAAAATTCCAGAAAATGATGTCATGGCTTTAGAAGCTTCTGATAGGCTAATTGACATCATTTGAGTCAATTGGAGGTGTACCTGTGGATGTATTTCAATGCCTCTTTGCTTGGCATCATGGGAAAATCTAAAGAAATCAGCCAAGACCTCAGAAAAAGAATTGTAGACCTCCACAAGTCTGGTTCATCCTTGGGAGCAATTTCCTAACGCCTGAAGGTACCACGTTAATCTGTACAAACAATTGTACACAAGTATAAACACCATGGGACCACGCAGCCGTCATACCGCTCAGGAAGGAGACGCGTTCTGTCTTCTAGAGATGAACGTACTTTGGTGCGAAAAGTGCAAATCAATCCCAGAACAACAGGTATAAAAGTATCTATATCCACAGTAAAACGAGTCCTATATCGACATAACCTGAAAAGCCGCTCAGCAAGGAAGAAGCCACTGCTCCAAAACCGCCATAAAACAGCCAGACTACGGTTTGCAACTGCACATGGGGACAAAGGTCGTACCTTTTGGAGAAATGTCCTCTGGTCTGATTAAACAAAAATAGAACTGTTTGGCCATAATGACCATCGTTATGTTTGGAGGAAAAAGGGGTTAGCTTGCAAGCCGAAGAACACCATCCCAAACGTAAAGCACGGGGGTGGCAGCATCATGCTGTGAGGGTGCTTTGCAGCAGCAGGGACTGGTGCACTTCACAAAATAGATGGCATCATGAGGAAGGAAAATTATGTGGATATATTGAAGCAACATCTCAAGGCATCAGTCAGGAAGTTAAATCTTGGTCGCAAATGGGTCTTCCATATGGACAATGACCCCAAGCATACTTCCAAAGTTGTGGCAAAATGGCTTAAGGACAACAAAGTCAAGGTATTGGAGTGGCCATCACAAAGCCCTGACCTCAATCCTATAGAAAATTTGTGGGCAGAACTGAAAAAGCATGTGCGAGCAAGGAGGCCTACAAACCTGACTCAGTTACACCAGCTCTGTCAGGAGGAAGAGGCCAAAATTCACCCAACTTATTGTGGGAAGCTTGTGGAAGGCTACCCGAAACGTTTGACCCAAGTTAAACAATGCTACCAAATACTAATTGAGTGTATGTAAACTTCTGACTGACTGGAAATGTGATGAAAGAAATAAAAGCTTAAATAAATCACTCTCTACTATTATTGACATTTCACATTCTTAAAATTAAGTGGTGATCCTAACTGACCTAAGACAGGGAATTTTTACTAGGATTAAATGTCAGGAATTGTGAAAAACAGAGTTTAAAAGTATTTGGCTAAGGTGTATGTAAACTTCTGACTTCAACTGTATGTATATATTTTAAATTCCATTCCTTACTAGTTTTGTTTGTATTGGGTATATGTTGTGAAATTGTTAGATATTACTTGTTAGATATTCCTGCACTGTCGGAGCTAGAAGCACAAGCATTTCACTACACCCGCAATAACATCTGCTAAACACATGTATGTGACAAATTAAATTAGATTTGACGTGACGCTTGGCATTCAGGCAAAGAGTTCAATCTTGGTTTCATCAGACCAGAGAATCTTGTTTCTCATGGTCTGAGAATCCTTTAGGTGCCTTTTGGCAAACTCCAAACGGGCTGTCATGTGCTTTTTACTGAGGAGTGGTTTCCGTCTGGCCACTCTACCATAAAGGCCTGATTGATGGAGTGCTACAGAGATGGTTGTCCTTCTGGAAGGTTCTCTGTCAGAGTGACCATCGGGTTTTTGTTCACCTCCCTGACCAAGGCCCTTCACCCCCAATTGTTCAGTTTGGCCGGGCGGCCAGCTCTAGAAAGAGTCTTGGTGGTTCCAAAGGTCTTCCTTTTAAGAAGGATGTTGGCCACTGTGTTGTTGGGGACCTTCACTGCTGCAGAAATGTTTTGGTACACTTCCCCAGATCTGTGCCGTGACAGAAACCTGTCTCAGGGCTCTAAGGACCATTCCTTCGACCTCATGGCTTTGTTTTTGCTCTGACATGCACTGTAAGTGGTAGAAACATCTCAAGGATGATCAATAGAAACATGATGCATCTCAGCTCAATTTCGAGTCTCATAGCAAAGCATCTGAATACTTATTTAAATTAGGTATGTTTTTTTTTTTTTATACATTTGCAAAAAATTTATAAAAACCTGTTTTCGTTTTGTCATTAAGGGGTATTGTGTGTAGATTGATGAGGGACAAATTATTTTAAATACATTTTAGAATCAGGCTGTAATGTAACAAAATATGTAAAAGGTCAAGGGGTCTGAATACTTTCCGAAGGCACTATATATAGCTATATTATAAAGTATGAAAAGGTTTGTTCATTCAGATGTCATGAATTCACTATGATATCATCATATTTGTATATGTTTTATTGATTGAAAAAAGTTCTCAGACATAAATAAACAATTCCAGGTGAAAGCCAAAAAACATAGCTTTAATAAAATAACAAATTAACTGGCAAAGCAGCAGAGCGAGGCCCGCATTCAGCAACATCATGAGGAACGTGACACATTTTTTTGCAGCCGTTTCAGTACAGCACTACAGTGAGAGTAACCGAAAGGCTGCTGGTTCGAATCTGCCGTTCTGCACTTGAGCAAAGCAGTTATCCCCCAACAACAACTCCCCGGAAGCTGATGACGTGGAACGTCGATTAAGGCAGCCCCCGCACCTCTCTGTTTCAGAGGGGTTGGGTTCAATGAGGAAGACACATTTTGGGTGAATGCATTCAGCTGTGACTGACTAGATATCCCCTTTCCTTTCCCTTTTAATCCCAGTCCTCCTTTAAGACTCCATCATGTTTCATCATTAGATGCTACAGTCCTCCTTTAAGACTCCATAATGTTTCATCATTAGATGCTACAGTCCTCCTTTAAGACTCCATGTTTCATCTTTAGATGCTACAGTCCTCCTTTAAGACTCCATAATGTTTCATCATTAGATGCTACAGTCCTCCTTTAAGACTCCATGTTTCATCATTAGATGCTACAGTTTTAAGACTCCATAATGTTTCATCTTTAGATGCTACAGTCATCCTTTAAGACTCCATAATGTTTCATCATTAGATGCTACAGTCATCCTTTAAGACTCCATAATGTTTCATCTTTAGATGCTACAGTCCTCCTTTAAGACTCCATAATGTTTCATCATTAGATGCTACAGTCCTCCTTTAAGACTCCATAATGTTTCATCATTAGATGCTACAGTCCTCCTTTAAGACTCTATGTTTCATCTTTAGATGCTACAGTCCTCCTTTAAGACTCCATAATGTTTCATCATTAGATGCTACAGTCATCCTTTAAGACTCCATAATGTTTCATCATTAGATGCTACAGTTTTAAGACTCCATAATGTTTCATCTTTAGATGCTACAGTCCTCCTTTAAGACTCCATAATGTTTCATCATTAGATGCTACAGTTTTAAGACTCCATAATGTTTCATCTTTAGATGCTACAGTCATCCTTTAAGACTCCATAATGTTTCATCATTAGATGAGTGAGCGGACCAAGTATTCTGTCGGTTGCTCTAAAGCAGAAAGGTGGAATAAACAAGTCTGTTTTTTTTTTACATAGAACAATGTTCTCTATTGAGGTATCTTTGGGCAGTCCTCCAGAGCCACCGGCACTTGCCAACGTCCCCTAAAGTCGTTGCAGAGCCTCATACTACCGTCGGGTTACAAGGACTATGGGGCTGGACCACTCGCAGATGACATCACCATCATCCTCAACATCTCACTTACATCGTTCTTAGCGGTGGCTCGGCGGACCTCGGGAATCCGGTATGGCCAGTCGAGGGATAGCTGTCTCGACTGCTCCGGCAGGAGATTTCGGCCACGGCGTACCTGTAGAGGGCTAGCTGTCTCCAGCCTGTACAGGGGCCTCCTTTTTCCCTCTCGTCCTCCACTGCCATCAAAGCCACACCCTCCTCTCTTTCATGGTACTTCTTCAGCAGGTTGACATGATAGAGTTGGTCCTTCTTCCTCCTGTCGGGTTGCTTGATGCGGTAATTGACCGGTGAGACCCTCTCCGTTACCTCGTAGGGCCCCCTCCACTGCTCCAGCAAGCGGTGTTCGGCTGTGGGCACGAGTACCATCCCTTTCTCTCCAACGGCGAACTCCCTGGGTGTCGCCGACTTATCATCGTAGGCTCGGACTTGAGTCTGTTGCGTCTTCTCCATATGCTCCTTTACTATGGGCCAGATTGCCGACAGTCGGTCCCGCATCAGGGTAACATGTTCTATCATCAACCGGAACGGGCAGGGTTGGGCCTCCCAGGTCTCCTTGGCTAAGTCGAGGATGCCTTGACATGGTATGCCGTACAGTAATTAGAATGGGGAAAACCCTGTGGACGCCTGTGGTACTTCTCGCAGGGCGAACATTAAGTGGGGCAGAAGCATATCACAGTTTTTCCTGTCTTTGGACACAACTCTTCTCAACATGGTCGGTCAGTATCGTCTTCGGAAGGCCCACCCGGGAAAACAGCATGAACAATTCCTTGCCGATTCCCTTTGACGAAATGTTGCGAAGGGGTATGGCCTCCGGGAACTTGGTAGCGTAATCTACAACAACCAGGATGTACTCGTGCCCTCTGGCGGCTTTCAGGAGGGTTCCCACAAGGTCCATAGCTACGCGTTCGAAGGGGGTCTCTATAATGGGAAGAGGAATCAAAGCATTACGCAGGTGTGGCCGTGGGGCCGTACGCTGACATTGACCACACGTCCTACAATACCTGGCCACATCTCGGGTGACACGGGGCCAAATGAACCTCTGCATGATTCTGTGGATCGTTTTGTCCCGTTCCAGGTGTCCTCCTAGGACGTGGGAATGGGCTAGCTGTAGGACAGTATCCCTAAATGGTCTAGGCACCATTAGTAATTCCTGTTTATCCCCCCCAAAGTCTAGGTCAAAAAGGCTTCTTAACCGCTTCTACCCCCAAGCCATAAGACTCTTGAACAGTTAATCAAATGGCTTCCCGGACTATTTGCATTGTTCCCACCCCACCCCCATTTTTACGCTGCTGCTACTCTGTTTATTATCCATACATAGTCACTTTACCTCTACCTACATGTACATATTACCTCAATTACCTCGACTAACCGGTGCCCCCGCACATTGACTCTGTACAGGAACCCCCTGTATATTGCCTCGCTACTGTTATTTTATTGTTGCTCCTTAATTCTTTGCTATATTTATTTCTTCTTTCTTAAAACTGCATTGTTGGTTAAGGGCTTGTAAGTAAGCATTTCACTGTAAAGTCTACACCTGTTGTATTCGGCACATGTGACAAATTACATTTTGATTTGTTCTAGAGTATTGTAAAGATAGGGGGTTGACTGGGACAGGCAATGTAACATCCATAATGTTTTTAGGAAAAGTATTTGTAAAACATGCACCTTACATTGGATCATCTTGAAACTTTCTCTCTAAAGCTAACTTTCATCAAGGTTTTATATAGTCTATTGGTTTCTCTCTTTTCATTGGCAGAATCATTTTTCAGTGTTATGATATTCATAACATCCATATCCACCAGTCTATCTTCATGTCAACTAACAGAACTGTCTACTGGGGTGGAAATATACCAGTCTATCTTCATGTCAACTAACAGAACTCTGCTGGTTGTCCTGGTAACAGATACCAGTAGGCAGATCTATTTTATTTGTTTAAACTAAACTACAGCACTTACTTTGATGAGTCAAATCTGCTCCTTTCTTCTCTTCTCCTCCTCTCACAGTTCCACTCAGCCCCGTTGTTTTCCTGCAGTCCACCAGCCGCACAGACAACCTCTTCAGACCCAGCAGTAAGGTGCTACTGGGAGAGGTACGACACGGGGACTCTGGGAGGGCGGAAGGGCTAGTGTTGTCCTGGTAACCATATAGAGGGGACATAGACACATGTAATTATGGATGCTGATGTCACTGTTGTCATAAAGTGCTTTACAGAAACCCAGCCCAGACCCCGATAGAGCAAGCTGTATGCTAGACCAGACCAAGCTGTACCATCTGTTGTTCTGATCTGGAGAGACTCTTCTCTGCCTCGTCAGCATCAGGATGTTGTTGAGGCTCCCCAGAGGATCCATGATAGTCATGTCTCTCTCCTGTGTTAACGAGAACATCAAACAGATTGTAAACTCATGACCGTCTATTACGATCATAGGGTCTTACAAGAGGCATTAATATATCTAAGCAGGGCCTAAAATGGCCACGTTCATCATGATTTTATCAAATATTGTTTGTGATGCAAATGTAAAAGGGTCGTTCCACTAAATGGGTGCCTTTTGCGTCCCTTTGATATTTTAAGTAGAAATTACGCACCAATATTGAATTTTAAAAGCCTGTTATATTAGATGAGGTGCACTTTAATATAGACCACGTGGAGAATTCAATAAATCTATACATTTAAAAGTCCCAAAAATGCATGAACCAATGGCGGATTGCCTCTTTAACAATTCCTACAGTACTGAAGAACATATTCAAGTGTAGAACTAAAGTAGAATGCCCCTTTAAAACCACACATTAGCCTAGTTCAACAACTGCATAGTTTGTGCAAATGCTTTTAAGACAATAATCACTGGTGTTAACAGGACCTTCATTCTCCTCCTCCATTCCTTCCTCTCCTTTAAATTTAATATCCTCCTCTTCTTCTTCTTCTTTTACGATGATGTTCAGCCCAATAACTTCTTTCTCCGTATAGCTTAGTGAGCTCATGGTCGGGGATATTAGCTAGCTAGATAGTTAGCATTAGCGATTAGCCTAGTACAGTAACGTTATCAATTTAACAAATTAGCCAACTTCAATTAACAAGCAAATTACGTTTTGTTAACTAGTAAATACGTAAACAGAATTATGTTTAAAATCACTGACATTAATATACACAATATTGGTCTAAAGGTTTTATGTTCGCTAGCAAGCTACCGATGTGGAAGCTACCGAAATCAGTAGTATTTTGTCGCTGTTGAAGAAGACTCCTGTCCACTAGATTAAACGTCACTTAAGAAGCATCACCTGAAAGACTCACATCGCCATCTGCTGACTGGAGTAGGTAACACAGATTGGAACAATCTCTATTACATCGTTTATTCTGGCAAACAATGTCATAAGAAGTCATTTAAAAACATTCAGATGCTATGCATAGGCTGAGAGACGAATAGGAGGAATATCCTCTGAAAGGTACACCCCTGTAGCTCAGTTGGTAGAGCATGGTGCTTGCAACGCTAGGGTTGTGGGTTCGTTTCCCACGGGGGGCCAGTATGAAAATGTATGCAATCACTAACTGTAAGTCGCTCTGGATAAGAATGTCTGCTAAATGACTAAAATGTAAAATGTATGTTCTCTCTTCTTACTGACAACACTTTCCTCCAGGGCTGACCTGCCCATTAGGCAGGATTAGGCGACAGATTGCAGATGGTTGCATATTCCGAGCTAAATCGACCAAGACGCATCGCAAAAAAATAAAAAATAACACCTCACATAATCCTGCCCAAAAACAATAAAACGTTTCTCACCCTTTTAACTGAGCAGCCACATGAAGCAGTGCCCCCTTTGCCAAAGGCAACGTGGACAGACAGGGCTCTACCTGTGTAGACCGCATGCCCCTTTGCCCTTCCAGTCTCTAAAGTGTCCTTTTGGGTGGTGTTACAATTTACATCATTTTTTGGTCGGATTTGTTCTTAACTCACTGCAAGTCGACGTTAAATCTGCCTAAGGGATTTGTATTTACCCCACTGTAAATAACGGAAAAGTGGTGCGTGCATATGTATTCACCCCCTTTGCTATGAAGCCCCTAAATAAGATCTGGTGCAACCAATTACCTTCAGAAGTCACATAATTAGATAAATAAAGTCCACCTGTGTGCAATCTAAGTGTCACATGATCTCAGTATATATACACCTTTTCTGAAAGGCCCCAGAGTCTGTAACACCAATAAGCAAGCGGCACCATGAAGACGAAAGAGCTCTCCAAACAGGTCAGGGACAAAGTTGTGGAGAAGTACAGATCAGGGTTGGGTTATAAAAAAATATCAAAAACTTTTAACATCCCACGGAGCACCATTAAATCCATTATTTAAAATTTTTAAAAAATATGGCACCACAACAAACCTGACATGAGAGGGCCGCCCACCAAAACTCACGGACCAGGCAATGAGGGCATTAATCAGAAAGGCAACAAAGAGACCAAAGATAACCCTGAAGGAGCTGCAAAGCTCAACAGCGGAGATTGGAGTATCTGTCCATAGGACCACTTTAAGCCATACACTCCACAGAGCTGGGCTTTACGGAAGAGTGGCCAGCAAAAAGCCATTGCTTTAAAAAATAAATAAGCAAACACGTTTGGTGTTCGCCAAAAGGCATGTGGGAGACTCCCCAAACATATGGAAGAAGGTACTCTGGTCAGATGAGACTAAAATTGAGCTTTTGGGCCATCAAGGAAAACGCTACAGATAATCAAGTGCTATTTGCATGTGATGCATTTGCTCTATTGTTTACAGGATGATTTGTATTTTATAGAGCGTGGCTTTAAGGGAATAGTATGGTCACATCTAGATAAAAACGAATGTGAAAAATGAACAGAGAATGTGTATTAACACACTGCCTATTCATAGAAGTATTTATTAATCTACATATTCATATTAAGCTTCTACGTCTGTGTACAGGAAAGTATTCTTTGTAAGACGTAAGAGAAAATATATCAGCTTATTGTTCAATTATTACGACATTCTTTGCCAATACGAACGATGTAGTAAATATTGTTTCCAAACTGCGTTACCCACTCCAGTCAGCAGATGGCGATGTGCGTCTCTCAGGTGATGATTCTTGCGTGACGTATAATGGACTGGACGGGACTCTTCTTCAGCAACCACCTCGGTAGCCAACATAAAACCGAAATATTGACGCCATATATTTATATTTAGACCATGTTTATGTACATTAGCTAATCTCAGTGTTTTAAACACCTTTCTGTTGACGTATCTACTGGTTAACTTTAACTTACTTTGCTTTTTCAATTTGCAAACTTGTTAAAGATTTATACTGATCCTAGCACTAGGCTAGTCGCTAATGCTAACATCCCTGACCATGAGCTCACTAAACTACTCCTCCCCTGCTAAAGAAGAAGAGGTCTGCTGTATGGAGAAAGAAGCCCTGGCGCTGAACATTGTCGTGAAAGTAGAAGAAGAAGAGGAGGAGACAGCAGATCAGATTAACACCAGTGAGTATTGTCTTAAAAACAGGGGCACAAACTATGCAGTTCTTGAACTAATGTGTGGTTTTAAAGGGGCATTCTACTGAAGTTATATACTTCAATATGTTGTTCAGTACTGTAGGAATTGTTTAAGGGGCAATCTGCCGTTGGTACATCTATTTTTGGGACTTTTAAATTGAATTCTCCATGTGGTCTACATTAAAGTGCACCTCATCTAATGTAACTGGCTATTAAAATTCAATATTGGTGCTTAATTTCTACTTAAAATATCAAAGGGCACCCATTTAGAGAACGACCCTTACATTTGCATCACAAACAATATTTTATAAAATCATGTTGAACGTGGCCATTTTAGGCCCTGCTTAGATATATTAATGCCTCTTTTAAGACTCTATGATTGTAATAGATCATAAGTTTACCATCTGTTTGATGTTCTCATTCACACAGGAGAGAGACATGACTATCATGGATCCTCTGGCGAGCCTCAACAACATCCTGATACTGACGAGGCAGAGAAGAGTCTCTCCAGATCAGAACACCAGATGGTACAGCTTGGTCTGGTCTAGCATACGTCTTGCTCTGTCGGGGTCTGGGCTGGGTTTCTGTAAAGTACCATATGACAACAGTGACATCAGCATCCATAATGATATGTGTCTGTGTCCCCTCTATATGGTTACCAGGACAACGCTAGCCCTTCCACCCTCCCAGAGTCCCCGTGTCGTACCTCTCCCAGTAGCACCTTACTGCTGGGTCTGAAGAGGTTGTCTGTGCGGCTGGTGGACTGCAGGAAAACAACAGGGCTGAGTGGAACTGTGAGAGGAGGAGAAGAGAAGAAAGGAGCAGATTTTACTAATCAAAGTAAGTGCTGCAGACATTCAGTAATCTTGCTCTGATTTGTCATCCTGAGGTCCCAGAGATAAAATGTAGCATAGTTTTGTTTGATAAAATCCAATTTTATATCCTAATACGATCCATGTTGTATACAGCGTTTTGCATGAATTCCAACTCTTTCAACTTGCAACAAAACAATTTTATTAAATCTAATTGGCAAAACGTTGTTTAACCCGGTCAAGTTCGGTTTCTGTGCAATCCTCAGACACTCTAGAAGGCAACCAAACTTGTTTCAGCATTCTACATTACGTATTTGCTACACAACATGTCAATTAGCCCATGAAGGTCAGCCATCATTACTCACCAATGAGACGAGCAGTGTTCACTTGATTGACAGTGTCTTGGTCCAATGACCTCCTATCGTTTTGAAACCTAGCCAGATAGCCAATGAGCTGGGCTTTCCAGCAGTATGTGAACACCCTTTGTACGACAAACAGCCATCAATCTAGAGCTGTGCGCAGCAGTGTTCGTTCTCTGGTGAAAGGAAACAGGAAGCACGGTAGTTTATGTTACGCAGCGGTTCATTCTCTGGTGAAAGGAAACAGGAAGCACGGTAGTTTACGTTACCCAGCTGTTCATTCTCTGGTGAAAGGAAACAGGAAGCACGGTAGTTTACGTTACCCAGCGGTTCGTTCTCTGATGAAAGGAAACAGGAAGCACGGTAGTTTACGTTACGCAGCGATTCGTTCTATTCTTCAAATATTTCTCAAAACTGAAAAAGTAAAACATGGCTACTAAGAGTGGAAAAGCTAAATCGATGTCCAAGTATACAAATGTTGACGAATTTTGTTTGCAGAAATTGACTGGGAGAGTGACACAGAACGAATGGATGAGGACTCTGAGGGAGCACAGTTTAGATTCCAGCGGGAGAGTGACACAGAACGAATGGATGAGGACTTGTTGAGTGAGCACAGTTTTGACTGGGAGAGTGACACAGAACAAATAGATGAGGACTCTGTAAGTGAGCACATTTTTGATTCCAGCGCAGAAGAAACATTTTTGGAAGGAAAAGATCCAAGTTTAGATCAGTAAGTAAAATACGTTTTTGCTTCTCATGCTAATGCAGTTGTTTAAATGGTTGCATATTCATTTGAGATATTTTTATTTGATTTTATATATATATAGATATACACACACACAGTGGGGGGAAAAAAGTTTTTGATCCCCTGCTGATTTTGTACGTTTGCCCACTGACAAAGACATGATCAGTCTATAATTTTAATGGTAAGTTTATTTGAACAGTGAGAGACAGAATAACAACAACAAAATCCAGAAAAACGCATGTAAAAAATGTTATAAATTGATTTGCATTTTAATGAGGGAAATACAGTGGGGGAAAAAAGTATTTAGTCAGCCACCAATTGTGCAAGTTATCCCACTTAAAAAGATGAGAGAGGCCTGTAATTTTCATCATAGGTACACGTCAACTTTGACAGACAAATTGAGAAAAGAAAATCCAGAAAATCACATTGTAGGATTTTTAATGAATTTATTTGCAAATTATGGTGGAAAATAAGTATTTGGTCAATAACAAAAGTTTCTCAATACTTTGTTATATACCCTTTGTTGGCAATGACACAGGTCAAACATTTTCTGTAAGTCTTCACAAGGTTTTCACACACTGTTGCTGGTATTTGGGCCCATTCCTCCATGCAGATCTCCTCTAGAGCAGTGATGTTTTGGGGCTGTCGCTGGGCAACACGGACTTTCAACTCCCTCCAAAGATTTTCTATGGGGTTGAGATCTGGAGACTGGCTAGGTCACTCCAGGACCTTGAAATGCTTCTTACGAAGCCACTCCTTCGTTGCCCGGGCGGTGTGTTTGGGATCATTGTCATGCTGAAAGACCCAGCCACGTTTCATCTTCAATGCCCTTGCTGATGGAAGGAGGTTTTCACTCAAAATCTCACGATACATGGCCCCATTCATTCTTTCCTTTACACGGATCAGTCGTCCTGGTCCCTTTGCAGAAAAACAGCCCCAAAGCATGATGTTTCCACCCCCATGCTACACAGTAGGTATGGTGTTCTTTGGATGCAACTCAGCATTCTTTGTCCTCCAAACACGACGAGTTGAGTTTTTACCAGAAAGTTCTATTTTGGTTTCATCTGACCATATGACATTCTCCCAATCCTCTTCTGGATCATCCAAATGCACTCTAGCAAACTTCAGACGGGCCTGGACATGTACTGGCTTAAGCAGGGGGACACATCTGGCACTGCAGGATTTGAGTCCCTGGCGGCGTAGTGTGTTACTGATGGTAGGCTTTGTTAATTTGGTCCCAGCTCTCTGCAGGTCATTCACTAGGTCCCCCCGTGTGGTTCTGGGATTTTTGCTCACCGTTCTTGTGATCATTTTGACCCCACGGGGTGAGATCTTGCGTGGAGCCCCAGATCGAGGGAGATTATCAGTGGTCTTGTATGTCTTCCATTTCCTAATAATTGCTCCCACAGTTGATTTCTTCAAACCAAGCTGCTTACCTATTGCAGATTCAATCTTCCCAGCCTGGTGCAGGTCTACAATTTTGTTTCTGGTGTCCTTTGACAGCTCTTTGGTCTTGGCCATAGTGGAGTTTGGAGTGTGACTGTTTGAGGTTGTGGACAGGTGTCTTTTATACTGATAACAAGTTCAAACAGGTGCCATTAATACAGGTAACGAGTGGAGGACAGAGGAGCCTCTTAAAGAATAAGTTACAGGTCTGTGAGAGCCAGAAATCTTGCTTGTTTGTAGGTGACCAAATACTTATTTTCCAGCATAATTTGCAAATAAATTCATTAAAAATCCTACAATGTGATTTTCTGGAATTTTTTTCTCTCAATTTGTCTGTCATAGTTGACGTGTACCTATGATGAAAATTACAGGCCTCTCTCATCTTTTTAAGTGGGAGAACTTGCACAATTGGTGGCTGACTAAATACTTTTTTTCCCCACTGTATGTATGTGTGTGTGTGTGTGTGTGTGTGTGTGTATGTGTATATATATATATATGTATGTGTATATATATATATATATATATATATATATATATATATTAGACCTGAGGCATACAATGTATTAGCATAGCCTATGTGTATCTTCTGTTGGCTGTGACATTCTGTGGTTTTTGAGTGTCTTATTGCCTATTGGTCCACATATTTTGTTATATTGATTGTGTTCCCCATCTTCTATATGATATATGTTTATAGATATGTGTTGTGTATTTGATGTATTGATGCAGGGCTCATCCGTAAAAGTATTAATTCAGAGCTCCTACTAAAATAAAGGTTAGATAAAATAAGTAATAGTAAACTTGAAATCTAACTGAATTTTTTTTAAATCCTCAATAGTTGGAGAGACTCTGACTCAGATGACCTCTGGGAGCCAACTCCAAAGAGACCACTTTCAAGTCCTCCATCCCCCACTCATTCAAACGTAGGAATTGGTTCCTCCAGTCTGACCCCTGCTGCTGTCTCTGGCTCCACACCCACCACCGGCCGGCCATCTACAGGTGTGAAAAGGCCAGCCCAGAAGCGGATGAGGGCCAGTGCACCAGCTGCAACTACCACAGAGGGAGAGGAACGTTGGCACACTGTGCTAGAGGATGACGTGGAGCCACTTCCACCAACATTTCGACCTAAAAGGCAGCCAGGACCTCAGCTGGACATGACTGGGAAGTACAGCCCCCTTCATCTTTTCCAGATGTTTTTCTCCTTGTCCGTTCTTGATTCGCTGGTGTCTAACACCAACACGTATGGGGCTAAGAAGCAAGCAGGGAAGAAAGAGGCATGGAAGCCCATTTCCATCCAAGACCTCTACTGTTACATCTCACTGGTCATTTACATGGGGCTTGTGAAGTTGAAAAACGTGAAGGACTACTGGAGAAGCTCAAGACTCCACCAACTGCCTTTCCCCACCTCTGTCATGTCTTGTACCAGGTTTCTGACTATCTGGCGGGCGCTTCATATCAGTGACCCACAAGCTGACGACGACAATGAGAAGAAGAGGGGCACAGCGAGCTTTGACAGGCTCTGCAAAATCAAACCTCTGTACTCCAGCATTGTTGAGGCCTGCAAGACCCATTTTCACCCCGCCCAGAACCTGTCCATAGATGAGAGGATGGTAGCCTCAAAGGATATAATTAACCTCAAACAACATATGCGAAACAAGCCAACAAAATGTGCTTACAAACTGTTTGTTTTGGCCGATTCTGTGTGTGCCTACACTTGGAATTGTTTTGTTTACGAGGGGAAATCCGTCTCGGCCACCGGTAAGGGACTTAGTTATGATTCCGTTATGGAATTATTGGATTTTCCACTGCTGGGGACAGGCTACAAACTGTTTGTGGACAACTTTTACACAAGCCCTACCCTGTTTACAGACCTGAGGAAACTGAATGTATGGTCTTGTGGCGCCATTGGTCCCAACAGAGTGGGTTTTCCCAAAACAAAAGTAAACGACATGCCTAAGAGGGCTGGTAGGGGGTGCCATGCGATGGATTCGTAAAGATGACCTGCTCTTTGTAAAGTGGATGGATACCAGAGAGGTGGTCATGTGCTCCAGTATCCACAAATCGTACAGTGGCGATCACGTCAGCAGGCGCGTGAAGGACGCTAATGGGGCATGGATCAAGAAAAATGTCCCCGTTCCAGCTGCTGTAAAGGATTACAACAAGAGCATGGGAGGTGTGGACCTGTCAGACACGCTGATAGGCTACAACAACGTTCTACACAAGAAAATGAAATGGTACAAGACATTGTTCTATCACTTCATCGACATTGCTGTGGTGAATGCATTCATCCTCCAGAAGGAAATGGCTAAGAGCTGCGGACAGACCCCCCATAACACAGCTGGCCTTCAGAGAGCTGCTCGTCCAGGAGCTTGCTGACTACGGCACAAAGTCCACCGCGGCGGCACCTTCTGTCCCCTCTGCTCCTGCCACCGGTGGTGTTCACCTGCCGAAATACAGAAGTGCAGACCTGAATGTGCCTCAGGGCCAAAAGAGCACAGCGGGAGGCGTCGTTGTATTCTGTGCCACAAGAAATCTCCCATCACCTGCACAACTTGTGCCGTTACCCTCTGCTTCACAGCGGAAAGAGACTGCTATGGGACTTGGCATCAGGAGCTCAGTCTTGTGTAGAGGACTGTGGGTAGTTCTACATACTCTAAATTGTAAATAGTGTGTAAATTGTTTTGTTTTTTCTCTCCACTGTGTGTGTGGTTTGTGTTGTGTTCAGTGTTGTGCTGCTAACTTGGCCCTTATCTTAAATAGTTCCCTTCTGTGTTGGGAGGCTTTGGATCAGGGGTTCTCGTCTCCTGTTAGTTCCTTTTACGTAGGGAAGCTAATGATGCATCATGTATGACATTCCTGGGAGTGTGTGAACTTTTTAAATGTTTTATTACCATAGCATTTTTGTTATGTTCTCTATAGTTATGTACTTGAAAATTGACCAATTCGGCCACTTGGGTACATTTAGGCAAACTCATGAGGGACACCTGGGAGTCTCCATACTACATATTATGTAGCTCTCCATGCTAAATATTATGTAGCTCTCCATGCTAAATATCATGTAGCTCTCCATGCTAAATATCATGTAGCTCTCCATGCTAAATATCATGTAGCTCTCCATGCTAAATATCATGTAGCTCTCCATGCTAAATATCATGTAGCTCTCCATGCTAAATATCATGTAGCTCTCCATGCTAAATATCATGTAGCTCTCCATGCTAAATATCATGTGAGCTCTCCATGCTAAATATCATGTAGCTCTCCATGCTACATATCATGTAGCTCTCCATGCTACATATCATGTAGCTCTCCATGCTAAATATCATGTAGCTCTCCATGCTAAATATCATGTAGCTCTCTCATTCATGAATGAATCTGTCTGAATCTTTGCACACACAGTTGCCCTGTTGTGGACAACATCTAAATGACCCCCAGCTTCCTGTCTCAATGTATGGCCTTTCTTTTGCATTTGATAATCTTTTACCAGATGTGTTATATTCTCCTACATGAATTTCACATCTCCACAAACTTTAAAAGTGTTTCCTTTAAAATACTATCAAGAATATGCATATCCTTGCTTTAGGTCCTGAGTTACAGGCAGTTAGATTTGGGTCATTTTAGGCGGAAATTGAGATGAAGGGTCCTACCCAGAAGATGTTTTAACCTGACCCAACCATTCTCCTCCCTGTCCTGCTGGCTTTCACAGATTCTGCCGTTACTCTCCTGAAGTTGCCGGTAATAGGCTAAACGAGGAGTCTGCAACCTTTCTCATGTGGAATGCATATTTATCTTACCATTTCTACCGATCTGCGTGCCAGTTATGGTTTTCATATGCACATTTTCGTGGAACATTTTCATTTCATTTATAATAACGTGTTCATATCTCTAAATCGTTGTCATGTGGTTAATCAAAATTCTATCCAAATCTAATGGAAAATGATACAAACCTAAAAAGTAACTTCCATTGCCAACTATGTAAAAATAGTCAGGGCATCCGATGATACGGCCTCTGCAGAAGGCATCCATTCATACTTTGGGGAATTGATAGACACTAGCAATCAAACACAAACAATTCACACAATGAAGTTATGAAACAATGAATGTGCACAAATTGGCGGGAGAGAGTGCATTCTGGAGAGAGAAGGGCGTTGTGTATCTATCTGGACGCTGCATGGACAATCCGACGTCTGCATTTACCATGCATCATTTACGGTGATACGGCCTCTGCAGAAGTCAGGGCATCCGGAGCTGTTGTGGAGGATGTACTGCCCCCACCTACCGTCAACCAATCATGTCAATGCCGCTGAAATTTCGAGTCTCATAGCAAAGGGTCTGAATACTTATGTAAATAAGGTATTTCAGTTCATAATTTTTTTAATAAATTTGCAAACATTTCTGCTAACCTGTTTTCGCTTTGTCATTATGGGGTATTGTGTGTAGATTGATGAGGGGGGAAAACAATTTAATCAATTTTAGAATAAGGCTGTAAGTTAACAAAATGTGGATAAAGTCAAGGGGTCTGAATACTTTCCGAATGCACTTTCAATATTCCCAAGAGACATATTCTAAATTCTGCTTCTAGCTCCTAAGCAACTTTGCAGTGTTTACTTTGTTTGTTATTTCTTACATTATTAGCCCTGAACGTTTTTTGTGTTTTTACATACAGCCGGAAATAACTTTTGGATACCAGCATTATGACTAGGAATACCACTTTCCCGAAATGGATCCTTTGTTCGTACCCCCTAGGGCAATTGAACATATCCCAGAGGCTGCTCCAAGATGCCGCCGGCAGAGAAGAGGTATTCTGAGTGGACTTCTAGTCCGACTCAGAAGACATGCACACCATCCACCGCTTCTGAGTATATTACTCGCTAATGTTCTGTCTCTGGACAATAAAGTAGACGAGCTCAGGGTGACATCAGGGACTGTAACATACTCTGTTTCACGGAATCATGGCTTTCTCCGGATATACTGTCCCTGTCCATACAGCCAGCTGGGTTCTGTCACGAGAATTTCTATCTCAATGTTTCAAACTGAACTCTTATATTGTTCAATCTGTTTCCCAGAGGTTGTAAATCTCTAATAAACAGACAGAGTCTCCCAGCTTACAATTATCTGATCTTTATTCAGAGAGCGCTCTGCCCCAAAATGGGCGCACAGTCTTTTTATACTCACACATCAGACGAAAAATCCCACCCCGCTCTAGGCGGGCTGTATTTTTCCACTGTACACATATCAGTCTTTATCATATTCTTCTTGCAAGCTCACACAACAGCCTTTTGTTTCCTCTTGTAGCTGTTTCACACCTGGGTTTAGCTCATGTGGTTATCTTCTGTTTTCTTGATTATCAGGTCACACATACACAGACTTCCTTTACTGGTTTCACAAGACACAAATACTCTGTTGCTGGGCAAATATGCATCTTATATAAGCACATATGATTAACTCTCTAAGCTCTAGTCTTCTAATTAGTCATACCTTATTAGTTTAACTGAGGGTGTGACATTTTAGTCATATCTTACTCACACATTTCTTTATCAGGTTCTCAGTACATTGCGCAGACAGGAATAAAGAACTCTCTGGGAAGAAGAAAGGCGGTGGTGTATGTTTCATAATTAACTACTCAATTAACTACTCATGGTGTGATTGTGATAACGTACAGGAACTGAGGCTGCATTTATTGTAGCTGGGAATTTTAACAAAGCAAATTTGAGGAACATGCAAACCGAAGTTCTATCAACACATTGACTGTAGTTCTCGCGCTGCTAAAACACTCGATCATGGCTACTCCCCCTTCCGGAATGCCTACAAGCCCTTCCCCCGCCCTCCCTTCGGGCAAATCAGATCACGACTCCATTTTTCTCCTCCCTTCCTATAGGCAGAAACTCAAACAGGAAGTACCCGTGCTGAGGTCTATTAAACACTGGTCTGACTAATCGGCCTCATGCTTCAAGATTGTTTTGATCACGCGGACTGGGATATGTTCCGGGTAGCCTCTGAGAATAACATAGACATATACACGGACACGGTGATTGAGTTCATCAGGAAGTGTATAGGGGATGTTGTGCCCACGGTGACTATTAAAACCTACCCAAACCAGAAACCGTGGATAGCATTCGCCACAAAACTGAAAGTGCGAACCACTGCATTTAACCATGGCAAGGTGACTGGGAATATGGTCGAATACAAACCGTTTTAGTTATTCTCTCCGTAAGGCAATCAAACAGGCAAAATGTCAGTACAGAGACAAAGTGGAGTCGCAATTCAACGGCTCAGACACGAGACGTATGTGGCAGGGTCTACAGACAATCATGGATTACAAAGGGAAAACCAGCCACGTTGCGGGCACCGACGTCTTGCTTTCGGACAAGCTAAACACCTTCTTCGCCCGCTTTGAGGATAACACAGTGCCACCAACGCGGTCCACTCCCAAGGACTGTGGACTCTCGTTCTCCGTGGCCGATGTGAGTAATACATTTAAGCGTGTTAACCCTCGCAAGGCTGCCAGCCCAGACGGCATCCCTAGCCGCATCCTCAGAGCATGCGCAGACCAGCTGGCTGGAGTGTTTACGGACATATTCAATCTCTCCCTATCCCAGTCTGCTGTCCCCACTTGCTTCAAGATGTCCACCATTGTTCCTGTACCCAAGAAAGCAAAGGTAACTGAACTCAATGACTATCACCCCGTAACACTCACTTCTGTCATCATAAAGTGCTTTGAGAGGCTAGTTAAGGATCATATCACCTCTACCTTTCCTGACACCCTAGACCCACTTCAATACCGCCCCAATAGATCCACAGACGATGAAATCGCCATCGCACTGCACACTGCCCTATATCCATCTAGACAAGAGGAATACCTATGTAAGAATGCTGTTCATTGACTATAGCTCAGCCTTCAACACCATAGTACCCTCCAAGCTCATCATTAAGCTTGGGGCCCTGGGTCTGAACCCCGCCCTGTGCAACTGGATCCTGGACTTCCTGGACGGGCCTCCCCAGGTGGTGAAGGTAGGAAACAACACCTCCACTTTGCTGATCTAACACTGGGGCCCCACGAGGGTGCGTGCTCAGCCCTCTCCTGTAGTCCCTGCTCACCCATGACTGTGTGGCCAAGCACGCCTCCAACTCAATCATCAAGTTTGCAGACGACACAACAGTAGTAGGCTTGAGTACCAACAACGACAAGACAGCCTACAGGGAGGTGAGGACCCTGGCGGAGTGGTGCCAGGAAAATAACCTCTCCCTCAACATCAACAAAACAAAGGAGCTTGTCGTGGACTTCAGGAGACAGCAGAGAGAGCACGCCCCTATACACGTCGACGGGAGCACAGTGGAGAAGGTGAAAAGATTCAAGTTCCTCGGCGTACACATCACTGACGATCTAAAATGGTCCACCCCACACAGACAGTGTGGTGACGAATGCGCACCGGCCCCTCTTCAACCTCAGGAGGCTGAAGAAATTTGGCTTGGCCCCTAAGACCCTCACAAACTTTTACAGATGCACAATTGAGAGCATCCTGTCGGGCTGTATCACCGCCTGGTACGGCAACTGCACCACCCGCAACTGCAGGGCTCTCCAGAGGGTGGTGCGGTCTGCCCAGCGCATCACTGGGGGCACACTGCCTGCCCTCCAGGACACCTACAGCACCCAATGTCACAGGAAGGCCAAAAAGATAATCAAGGACATCAACCACCAGAGCCACGGCCTGTTCACCCCGCTATCATCCAGAAGGCGAAGTCAGTACAAGTGCATCAAAGCTGGGAGACAGAAGCTGTTTTTCAATCTCAAGGCCATCAGACTGTTAAATAGCCATCACTAGCCGGCTACCACCCAGTTACTCAACCCTGCACCTTAGAGGCTGCTGCCCTATATACATAGTCATGGGATCACTGGCCACTTTAATAATGTATGTCACAGCGCCATCTGCTGACTGGGTTGGGTCATCAGTTTTGGAAAAGAATAATTACATTGTTTATTCTTGCTAATAACTTCATGAAAAGTCATTTTAAAATAACCAGATATCTTAATTCTTACTGCCCCACAGGAGGCATTTTGCCTCTTGCCAGGCCGTCATTGTAAATAAGTATTTGTTCCGAGGTTGCACTCCATGCTGGGAATGTTGATTGTTTTCTTAGTTTACCATACTTAATTGCCAATGTCATTTTTATAGTAGCTTTTGATCACATACTCAGAAGGAAATACCACACCTTTAAATTCCATGTCATTTATTTCATTACTTTCACAGGAAATGATGCTGCACTGCCTACAGGAAGTTATGCTACACTGCCTACAGGAAGTCATGTTACACTGCCTACAGGAAGTTATGCTACACACTGCCTACAGGAAGTTATGCTACACTGCCTACAGGAAGTTATGCTACACACTGCCTACAGGAAGTTATGCTACACTGCCTACAGGAAGTTATGCTGCACTGCCTACAGGAAGTTATGCTACACTGTCTACAGGAAGTTATGCTACACTGCCTATAGGAAGTTATGCTACACTGTCTACAGGAAGTTATGCTACACTGCCTACAGGAAGTTATGCTGCACTGCCTACAGGAAGTTATGCTACACTGCCTACAGGAAGTTATGCTGCACTGCCTACAGGAAGTTATGCTACACTGCCTACAGGAAGTTATGTTGGTTTTTATTTGGCTGGGGATTGGAGAGTGCAGATCTTGGCCAGAGGAGGGTGGGCTCTCACAGCCATTCAGCATTGATGTATGTAGACCAGAATATCAGGAACAGGCTGGCAGTGGTGTCAAAAGTGCTGTGGTTTGGAGACAGGCAGAAATAATATTCAGTTTTAGTCAGGGTTGGGGTCAATTCCATTAAAAATGAAAAAATATCTTCATTCCCACAGCCTTCATCACCGTCCCTGGAGTCTCTTCACTGTCTGATCTTCATTCCCACAGCCTTCATCACCGTCCCTGGAGTCTCTTCACTGTCTGATCTTCATTCCCACAGCCTTCATCACCGTCCCTGGAGTCTCTTCACTGTCTGATCTTCATTCCCACAGCCATACGCATATTTCAGATGTTCAGGTGTACTGAAACAGTGCAGGAATATCTAACAATACAAAACAATACACGCAAATCCCCACAATTTATTTTAAGGATGAAGAAATATAGAAATAGTAGAATGAGCAATGTCAGAGTCTGGTATATAAATATATACAGTTTGTTTACAATGTATATGATGGTGTGCATAGACATTATGGACCGTATATGAATAGAAAAAGGTGTGTACAGCAGTTTTTATATAGGATGAGCCTTGACTAGAATACAGGGTTGAGTACTGGGTGGTAGACAGCTAGTAACAGTGACTAAAGTTCAGGGCAGAGGACGGCTAGTGGTGACTATTCAACAGTCTGATGACCTGAGATAGACCACACATTAACCACACAATAAGTATTGTGGTGGAAGCATCATGTTATGGGTATGCTTGTCACCGGCAGAAGAAAACCCACCTCAGTCTTCTGAAAACCCCTGGGATAGGGTTTTATTTTTCTGCAATTACACAAATGTTTATGCAAAAGACACACCAGAATGGCTTTCAAAGACTTGTTGAGTGTTCCTAAGTGGTCTGTTCTCAGTCCTGACTTAAATCTGCTGAAAAGATCAGAGAAACTCAGGTTTAAATATCGCTGTCCAGCAATTTTGACATCAACTGGAAGTATTTTGCGCAAAGTTGGTAGAATCTTAATGAAAATTATTCACAACTGTAATGGCTTCCACCTAGTATTAACTTGGGTGGGGGACGGACTTATCCAATTATAATTGTTCTATAAAATCTAATTTAATCCCTTTTAGATTGAATTGTAAGGCAGCGAAATGTGGAAAAAAAAGTTCAAGGGGGTGTAGACTTTCTATAGGGACAGCCTTAACTATAGAGTGTGACCCCATGAAATGGGATATCAACCAACTCAGTGACAACCACAGATGTATAGTTTACACAAATATTAGTCTTAGCTCTCATTGCAGGAATTTGACTGTGGGAAATCACCTCCACAGTCAACCTATTGTGTGTATTGAACATTCATATTGGCCTGGACAGCCTTACTGGACAGCTAGCTAACTGGCTACAGATCAACCTATTGTGTGTATTGAACATTCATATTGGACTGGACAGCCTTACCTATAGAGTAGCACCACCACCCATCAGCCAGTTCTCTTCTTGACGTCAAAGCCTTACTGTATTGTTGCTATAGGAGTTTTTGATTAATAATCCTATTTATTTCAAGCCACACTAAGATGTCACCATACTATTCCTTTAAAGCCCCACTCTGTAAGATATAAATCATCAGAGCGGCCCACCAACTTAAATGTAAACAATGGAGCAAATGCATCACATGTAAATATCACTTGATTATCAGAGGGGTGTACTACGGAGCCAGATAGAACTACTGAGACATTCCAAATCAGGCTTCATCCATATCATGAAGGTGGATGTTGATCCAACCATTTCAAAAGTAATGACGGGGCTGATGGAAACAGGATATGCGGGTACAATTGTATAAATGCCAACAGACAATTTGTTCGTTCGTTTTACATGGTGGGATCTTTATGTGTCTGTAAAAATGTATAAGCGAGAAATGGCGGTGGAAACTCCTTTATTCGCAAATATTGATATAATAACCATCAAATCGAAGTTAACTTGGAGTCACGCGATGATATGTTGTGTGGTCCTTATTGGACTTATTTAACCCATTTAACTTGTATTTTTCATTCGGTACATGACAATTTAACAGCAAAAGTAATTTTTTTGTGCACTACGTCACGCAAAGCCTTTTATCCGCAATAAGTCTGTTTGATGGAAATATTTCTGTTGGGAAAATGTGTTTGTTGTTTTATGCAGATTTTAGAATATTCACATGAAAATCTGTGGTAAATTGCGTGGATATTGATCCAACACCTGCCGCTTATTCAAACCAGCCCACTGGGCACAGACGTCAGTTCAACATCTAGTTTCTATTTACATTTAATTGAGTCAACTAAAGTGAATTCAACATGAAATCAACACAAAATGTCAACTGTCATTGGATTTAGGTCAGTGAAAAATAAATAAAAATACCTTATGTTGATGGCTTTTTACAAATCCAATCCATTTTCCACATTGATCTAACATCATCACATGGATTTGTTTTGTTGAAATGACATGGAAACAATATTTATTCAACCAGTGGCAAAGTCCAACGAGGAACTCTTCATTGAGACAATTATGAAACAGCAATCCGTTGATGAGCTGTGGTGGATATGATAAAATAAGGATCTGCTGGAGTCTAAGTCAAACCAAGATTCTTTATTTCTGAGCTCAGAGAGAATAACAGAGTTACACAGTGCAGTGTAGACAGTATGAATTCCAAAGCATTGGGTGATGAGCACATTTCTTTAAAGTTTCCTGTTCCTGGGCCGGACTTTATTTATACAAGGACTTGGGGGCATGCTTGTTTGCAACACAGGATGATACTCCCAAGAACAGGAGATTATAATAGGACAGTTTCACAAGGTTAGTCAAAAAAAAATATTTCACCTTTATTTAACCAGGTAAGCCAGTTGAGAACATTTACAACTGCGACCTGGCCAAGATAAAGCAAAGCAGTGCGATAAAAATAACAACACAGAGTTACATATGGGGTAAAACAAAACATAAAGTCAAAAATACAACAAAATATATATACAGTGTGTGCAAATGTAGCAAGACATACTCCATATGTAACTCAGATATGTGGACACATACAATGAAAATGTTCCATTACAGAGTCAGGGAACATTTATTTCATTAAATCATCAGTGAGCCAACAATGCCATGGAGCAAATGCATCACATCCAAATATCACTTGATTATCTGTAATGCTGGAGGAATGACACACCCAGATAAACACACACAGTCAGAGTTTAAAAAAGGACAATTTAAACACATGGAATCTGATCTACTCTATATTCAAACTGACACTCCATACTCAATTCATGTTTTCTAATAAAATCATACAAATATATTTTTAAGTATACTTAGTATAATTAAATGTCATATGGAATAAACAAGTAAATACATTCTCATGTCAACAATATAAGACAATGGGAGCACTGTGTATGTTCTCACACTAGAAGTAATTATTCTCTCCTATGTGGATTCTCGCATTACTTTTAAGTGACTGTGATGAGTAATATGTCTTCCCTCAGACTGAGAGTTTGTAAGGCTTCTCCCCTGTGTGCAGTCTCATGTGTTGTTTCAGCTTTCTTAACTGGCTAAAATGCTTTCCACACTGGGAGCAGTGGTAAGGCTTCTCCCCCGTGTGGATTCGCACATGAGCTGTCAGGTTTCCTAAATGGCTAAAACTCTTTCCACACTGGGAGCAGTGGTAAGGCTTCTCCCCTGTGTGGATTCTCTCATGACTTTTCAGGGTGTCTAACCGTTTAAAATTCTTTCCACAGTGGGAGCAATGGAAAGGCTTCTCCCCTGTGTGTATTCGCTCATGAGCTTTCATGTTTCCTAAGTGGTTAAAACGCTTTCCACACTGGGCGCAATGGTGTGGCTTCGCTCCTCGCTCCTGTGTGTGCCTTCTCATGTCTTTTCAGGGTGTCTAACCTGTTAAGACGCTTTCCACAATGGGAGCAGTGGTAAGGCTTCTCCCCTGTGTGTATTTGCTGATGAGATTTCAGGGCTCCTAACTTGGCAAACCTAGTTCCACACAATGAGCAGTGGTAAGGCTTCTCCCCTGTGTGTACTCGCACATGAGATTTCATGTTTCCTAACCGGTTAAAACTCTTTCCACACTGGGAGCAATGGTATGGCTTCTCTCCTCTATGTATTTGCTCATGAGCGTTCAGCTTTCCTAATGCTTTAAAACTCTTTCCACACTGGGCACAATGGTGTGGCTTCTCTCCTGTGTGTCCCCTCTCATGTCTTTTCAGTCTTCCTAACTTGGTAAAACTCTTTCCAATCTGGGAGCAGAGGTGTCGTCTTGCTGGTTTGGACGTCTCTGGTTCCTCCGACTTTGGTTTTTCTCCTGCCAAAGAAAGTGTTGATTCAAAGAGAGACCTGAATGAAACCTCCACTTGATAAAACCGCCTTGCTATGAAATTTTATCAGATCCCTCAATGACCTGAGGACAGTTTTCAAACATTTCATTCTGTTTTATAAGCCTCAATGACCTGAGGACAGTTTTAAAACATTCTGTTTTATAAGTCAGAACACAAAAAACTAGACAGTTCTAGGACACTCAAGACACAGACATCTCTGGATTCCTATCGTGCAGGTGGTTGTAAATGTATAACCTTAATAGCTGTATGATACAGAATGAGCCCTACACATTTCCTTCAACCTAAAATAAGTAAAGAAGTAATTTTGTGTGGAAGTCCCAAACTTTTTTCTTTACATTGGAGACAGACACAAAGTACATCAGTAACATCTCACCGTTGCCAAAAGGGTCCAACACTGCTGATTAAATGGCAATTTTTCTGATTTAGACATTCACACATTTTTAACATTTTGACTATCACTAATGTCATGATATTTTTGGGTAAAGTAAAAAAGAATGTGAAATATTTTTTTCCTAAAAATATAAAAAAACGCAACATGGAAGTCTCAAGGTTTGAGGGAGCGTGCAATTGGTATGCTGACTGCAGGAATATCCACTGGAGCCGTTACCAGATAATTTAATGTTAACTTCTCTACCATAAGCCGCCTCCAACATCATTTTAGAAAATTTGGCAGTACATCCAACCGGTCTCACAACCGCAGACCACGTATAACAACACCAGCCCAGGATCTCCACATCGTCTGAGACCAGCCATCCGGACTGCTGATGAAACTGAGGAGTATTTCTCTCTGTAATAAAGCCCTGTTGTGGGGAAAAACTAATTCTGATTGGATGGGCTTTCCAGTGGATGGGCCTGGCTCCCAAGTGGGTGGGTTTATGCCCTCCCAGGCCCACCAATGGCTGTGCCCCTGCACAGTCATGTTAACAGACCCACGAATAGGCTACTACTAGCAGTGGGCACATACCTCCCACCTCAGGACCGGACTTGAGGGCCGGGCGCCAGACGCACTGTCTTGGTCGCGTCGGGACAGCACGTCCGCATTCCCGTTCCTCGATCCGGCCCTGTGGATGACACGGAAAGAGAATGGTGGTAATGCAAGAAACCATCTGGCTATTCTGTTGGTATTGTTTGTCTTACTGGCCATCCAAGTGAAGGGAGCGTGGTAACGAGGGCCAACCTACGCCCGAGTAGGTAGTACCGGAGATAATCGAGGGCCCACTTAATGGCTAGGGCCTCTTTCTCTACGGTAGTATATCTCTGATCCCGGTCACTGAGCTTCCTGCTTCCTACTGAGCTTCCTACAGAGAGGCCTATTCCTACTGAAGAGAATAGGCCTCTCTGCTTCGCCTTCACCCTGAGCCAGGACGGCCCTGAGCCCCGTATCCGAGGCGTCTACCTGTACAATGAACTCTTGAGAGAAGATGGGAGCCTGCAGGACGGGATCAGAGCACAGGCTCTCTGCAGGACGGGATCAGAGCACAGGCTATCTTTTAGCAACTGGAAGGCGTTTTCCGTCTCCTCCTTCCACGCTACACGGTTTGGCAGGTTTTTCTTGATGAGATTTGTGAGGGGGTTGGCAATGGTGGCATATCTAGGGATGAAACTACGATAATATCCCGTTATTCCCAAGAAGGTGCGGACATCCCTCTTCGTCTGGAACCACCGGCACTTGCCATCTCAGCATCTCACTTACCTCGTTCTTAGCGATGGCTCGGCGGACCTCGGGTATCCGGTATGGCCGGATATGCACCTTTTTGCCTGGCTCAGTGTGGATATGCTGAAACAGGACCTCTATTTGTCCAGGGGAGGAGGAGAATACCCTGCCGACTTGCATAATCAGCTTGTCTAGCTGTCTCGACTGCTCCGGCAGGAGCTTTCGGCCACGGCGTACCTGTACAGGGGCCTCCTTTTTTCCTCTCGTCCTCCACTGCCATCAAAGCCACACTCTCTCATGGTACTTCTTCAGCAGGTTGACATGATAGAGTTGGTCCTTCTTCCTCCTGTCGGGTTGCTTGATGCGGTAATTGACCGGTGAGACCCTCTCCGTTCCCTCGTAGGGCCTCCTCCACTGCGCCAGCAAGCGGTGTTCGGCTGTGGGCACGAGTACCATCCCTTTCTCTCCGATGGCGAACTCCCTGGGTGTCATCGTACACTCGGACTTGAGTCTGTTGCGTCTTCTCCATATGCTCCTTTACTATGGGCCAGATTGCCGACAGTCGGTCCCGCATCAGGGTAACATGTTCTGTCGTCGACCGGAACGGGAAGTATTGCGCCTCCCAGGTCTCCTTGGCTAAGTCGAGGATACCTCCAAATGCTATTATGGTCGATCAGTATCGTCTTCGGAAGGCCCACCCGGGAAAACAGCATGAACAATTCCTTGGCGATTCCCTTTGACGACACGTTGCGAAGGGGTACGGCCTCCAGGAACTTGGTAGCGTAATCTACGACAACCAGGATGTACTCGTGTCCTCTAACAGCAAGGGTCTGACAGAGGCCAAGCTTCCTGCCATCCAGGACTTCTATACCAGGAGGTGTCAGAGGAAGACCCAAAACATTGCCAGGGACTCCAGCAACCCTAGTCAGACTGTTCTCTCTGCTACCGCACGGCAAGCGGTACCGGAGCGCCAAGTCTAGGTCAAAAAGGCTTCTTAACAGCTTCTACCCCCAAGCCATAAGACTCTTGAACAGTTAATCAAATGGCTCCCCCATTTTTACGCTGCTGCTACTCTGTTTATTATCCATGCATAGTCACTTTACCTCTACCTACATGTACATATTACCTCAATTACCTCGACTAACCGGTGCCCCCGCACATTGACTCTGTACAGGAACCCCCTGTATATTGCCTCGCTACTGTTATTTTATTGTTGCTCCTTAATTATTTGCTATATTTCTTTTTTCTTTCTTAACACTGAATTGTTGGTTAAGGGCTTGTAAGTAAGCATTTCACTGTAAGGTCTACAGCTGTTGTATTCGGTGCACGTGACAAATACATTTTGATTTGTTCTAGAGTATTGTAAAGATAGGGGGTTGACTGGGACAGGCAATGTAACATCCATAATGTTTTTAGGAAAAGTTTTTGTAAAACATGCACCATACATCAGATCATACTAAATCTAACTTTCATCAAGGTTTTATATAGTCTATTGGTTTCTCTCTTTTCATTGGCAGAATCCTTTTTCAGTGTTATGATATTCATAACATCCATATCCACCAGTCTATCTTCATGTCAACTAACAGAACTCTGCTGGTTGTCCTGGTAACAGATACCAGTGTATCTTCATGTCAACTAACAGAACTCTGCTGCTTGTCCTGGTAACAGATACCAGTGGGCAGATCTATTTTATTTGTTAAAACTAAACTACAGCGCTTACTTTGATGAGTCAAATCTGCTCCTTTCTTCTCTTCTTCTCCTCTCACAGTTCCACTCAGCCCCGTTGTTTTCCTGCAGTCCACCAGCCGCACAGACAACCTCTTCAGACCCAGCAGTAAGGTGCTACTGGGAGAGGTACGACACAGGGACTCTGGGAGGGCGGAAGGGCTAGTGTTGTCCTGGTAACCATATAAAGGGGACACAGACACATATCATTATGGATGCTGATGTCACTGTTGTCATAAAGTGCTTTACAGAAACCCAGCCCAGACCCCGATAGAGCAAGCTGTATGCTAGACCAGACCAAGCTGTACCATCTGGTGTTCTGATCTCGAGAGACTCTTCTCTGCCTCATCAGCATCAGGATGTTGTTGAGGCTCTCCAGAGGATCCATGATAGTCATGTCTCTCTCCTGTGTGAAAGAGAACATCAAACAGATGGTAAACTTATGACCGTCTATTACAATCATAGGGTCTTGCAAGAGGCATTAATATATCTAAGCAGGGCCTAAAATGGCCACGTTCATCATGATTTTATAAAATATTGTTTGTGAAGCAAATGTGAATTGGGTGCCTTTTGCGTCCCTTTGATATTTTAAGCAGAAATTAAGCACCGATATTGAATTTCAAAAGCCTGTTATATTAGATGAAGTGCACTTTAATGTAGAACACATGGAGAATTCAAAAAATCTAATTTAAAAGTCCAAAAAGGATCTGTACCAATGGCAGACAATTCCTACAGTACTGAACAACATATTCAAGTATATAACTTCAGCAGAATGCCCCTTTAAAACCACACATTAGAAAAACAACTGCATAGCTTGTGCCCCTGTTTTTAAGACAATACTCACTGGTGTTAATCTGATATTCTGTATCCTCTTCTTTCACCCCTAAAACGTCTTCCTCCTTCACCTTCATTGAGATAGCATCCTCTTCTTCTTTCAATGTGATATCCTCTTCCTCCTTTTTTATTCTGAAAGCTTCTACCTCCTCCTCTTCCACTGTGACAGCCTCTATCCCCTCTTCCTCTTTCACTCCAAACGGATCTTTCTCTTCTTTCACTGTAACATCCTCCTTCTCTTCTTTCAATGTAATATATTCCTCTTCCTCCTTTATCGTTTTGAAAGCTTCTTCCTCTCCTTTAACTGTAATATTCTCATCTTCTTCTTTCACGACAATGTTCAGCCCCGGAGCTTCTTTCTCCATACAGCAGACCTCCTCTTCTTTAGCAGGGGAGGAGTAGTTTAGTGAGCTCATGGTCAGGGATGTTAGCTAGTTAGTTAGCATTAGCGACTAGCCTAGTGCTAGGCTCAGTATCAACTTTAACAAGTTTGCAAATTAGGTTAAAGTTACCCAGTAGATAATGTTACGTCAACAGAAATGTGTTTAAAACACTGAGATTAGCTAATGTACATAAACATGGTCTAAAGCCTCACTCTTTCGGTTTTATGTTGGCTAGCATGCTACCGAGGTGGTTGAAAGAGTAGCCGTGTGGTTGTTGCTGAAGAAGAGTCCCGTCCAGTCCATTATACGTCACGCAATAATCATCACCTGAAAGACGCACATCGCCATCTGCTGACTGGAGTGGGTAACGCAGTTTGGAAACAATATTTACTACATTCTTGGTATTGGCAAATAATGTCGAGGTGGATGGCCTTACAACGATTGTTCAGACAGCTTGGTGTATCTCTGGTTTGGTAGCTAGCCAGTTTGAGTTGGGGAGCATGGCGTCTTAAGCGAAAAGACGAGCAATTGGAAAGGGAGTAAGTTGTCAGAGCACCTGTAAGCATCAGTTGTCAGAGCACCTTACCGATCACAGCTCATCTGAAATTAGCCCATCCAACTACCTCATCCCTATATTGTTATTTATTTTGCTCTTTTGCACCCCAGTATCTCTATTTGCACATAATCTCTTGCACATCTAGCATTACAGTGTAAATACTAATTGTAATTATTTTGCACTATAGCCTATTTATTGCCTTACCTCCATAACTTGCTACATTTGCACACACTGTATATATATTTTCTGTTGTATTTTTTTACTTTATGTTTTTTTTACCCCATATGTAACTCTGTGTTGTTGTTTTTATCGCACTGCTTTGCTTTATCTTGGCCAGGTCGCAGTTGTAAATGAGAACTTGTTCTCAACTGGCTTACCTGGTTAAATAAAGGTGAAATAAAAATTTTGTTCAAAAAAAGTCCTGATGGTAGTGAGGATAACAGCTCCGATGAGGGATCGGAAGACGATGGTAATTCAGGAGAGGAGGACAGCGGATCAGAAGAGGAGAGCAATGAAGAGGTCAAGGCCGAGGATAGAATAGAATAGACGCCGGAAGGGAGAGGAGGGGGAAAATGGAGTCCTTAGAGAAGGCAAGAAACAGATATAGGTTTGGAGAAATGCATTATTATCATAAGGAGACGTATACTTGAATGAATGAGGAGGAATGGAGGGAAAAAGAGAGGCAGAGGAGGTCTAAGAGAGAGATGGAGGAAGACTGAGTTTGAGTCAGTTGAAAATGGCGGGAAAAAGGGAGAAGGTTTGTTAAAGAAGAGTGGTAGGAAATGTAAGCAAAGTGAGCTGAAGACAGGAGGAGAAATGGAAGAGAATGAGGGTGATGTATCGGAGGTGGAAGGTATGATGAAGTACTCGGAGCCCGAGGATTACACAGCGGGTCAGAATAAAGATGTGTCTGTGACAGTAGGAGTGAAGTTTGTGGGAAAAATGGATCCTTGCCTTTTGGCTGATCCAATTGTGGTTTCAAGATGGGTGAAAAGAGCGTTGGGTATAGTAGAATCGATGAGGGTAACCAGAAGTGGTCTAGTGATAATTGTTTGAGTTTCTGTTGGGCAGAGGGAGAAGGCGCTCAGAGTTAAACAAATGGGGGAAAGAATTGTGAATTGTTTCGCTCTTAAGAAAAGTGCGCCATTGAGAGGAGTGATTACTGGAGTAGCAGTGAATGTAAAAGTTGACCAATTGAAGGAGATGATTCCCGGTGTGTGTGATGCTCGTCGTTTGGTGCAACGTAAACAGGGTGGCGAGAGTGGGGAAACAGAAAAGTCATTGTCTGTTCTTTTGAGTTTTGAAGTTGAGTCTTTGCCTGAGAAAGTGAGGTTAGGATATATAAGTTATCCAGTGAGAGCATATGTGCCGAATACCTTAAGATGTTACAGGTGTCAAACTTATGGGCATGTGGCAGCAGTGTGTGTAGGAGGGAGATTCCAAGGTGTGGTACAGTGGTCTAAGGCACTGCATCGCAGTGCTAGCTGTGCCACTAGTGATCCTGGTTCGAATCCAGGCTCTGTCGTAGCCGGCCGCGACTGGGAGATCCATGGGGCGGTGCACAATTGGCCCAGCGTCGTCCGGGGTAGGGGAGGGAATGGCCGGCAGGGATGTAGCTCAGTTGGTAGAGCATGGCGTTTGCAACGCCAGGGTAGTGGGTTCGATTCCCACGGGGGGTATGAAAAAATAAATAATAATATATGCACTAACTGTAAGTCGCTCTGGATAAGAGCGTCTGCTAAATGACTAAAATGTAAGTGTTCAGAAGGACATGAGACAAAGGAGTGTGAAGCAGTGGGGGAAGTGGTGGTGTGTGCTAAAATTGACCATACTATTCCCTTAAAGCCACACTCTATAAGATACAAATCATCCTGTAAACAATAGAGCAAATGCATCACATGCAAATAGCACTTGATTATCTGTAGTGATATACACTAAGTATACAAAACATTAAGAATACCTTCTCCTTCCATGACATAGACTGACTAGGTGAATCCAGTTGAAAGCTATGATCCCTTATTGATGTCACTGTTAAATCCACTTCAATCAGTGTAGATGAAGGGGAGGAGACCGGTTCAAAAAGGATGTTTAAGCCTTGAGACAAATGAGACGTGGATTGTGTATGTGGGTAATTCTTCAACTATGGTACTCTTTGAGCTAGACAGTTTCAGAAAATAAAAACATTTCTACAAACAATTTTTTAGTATCAGTTGGTTTCTCAATCTGTCTGGAAACCTTCCCTGAAGTTGGCTGTGATGATTTGTATTTACTAATATATATTTTGCCATTTTTATCTGACAGTCCAAGAAAACGGTCATTTCCATCACATAACAAAACATGTATTTTTAAGAGAAAATAATGAAATATCTTCTGTTATAAATATATTTGATTAAATAGCACACACATATCTGTTCAAATTTGTAATTTATTATTTTTTTCAGAAATGTAACTGTAAAGATTTTACAATGTTTACACTAAAAAACACCTAAAACTAGGTCAATGGAACATTTCATTTTCTTATCATAGCTCAAAATCATATATTTCTCAAAGTGTATACACAAATCTTAGCCCTAACTGCACAATTATCAACACCACTGAATATAGTTGGTTTGATTGTATGTTTTTTATATGTTTTACTTTAAAATATGTGTTGTGGTGGAAATGACATGGCGTGGCGGAAGAGACAGTGTGTGGCGGAAATGACAGATAGGCAACTTCCAATTAAAAACAATTTTTCTACTGCTCTATGTGGTGAACCAGAGCAAATCAATAAGCAACAGCATTTGTGAACAAAAACATATCACCAATATTTTTAATTAAAAACAATCCAAAAAATGAAAAAACATGAATTTGTGTTAAAAATCAGCAAATCATTTCTTCACTGTTTCCTACATGCTGAACTAGAGCAAACTAGTACAAACTAGAGCAAACCCTTTATGTCATCATTACCTTAACATAACCTTAATATAACCAGTTGAATAACAGATAAAATAGGCAATATATTTTGAAATTGAAAACTTATATGCCTATGCTGAACCAGAGCAAACACTCTGTACTTAAACATTACTGTCATGTGTGTTATATCGTAAATCCATGTACTGTCAAACGTAATCATGTGGAATAACAAGTTGAATCTGACTAAATAGACATTGTATTTGCTAAATACTGTATCTGTCAAACTTGCATATGGGCCAGAGGTTCAGTTATGTTTCATGGTCAAGAACAGAGCATATTTCTTTCCAAACTGTTGGCTCCACCATCACATGCCTCTTTGTTACTGGTTGAGGCTCTGGGACCAGCCTGATCACATCTTCTGGCCGGTACCAAATAACATCGTCTCTCATAGGCCAGAAGAACTTGTTTTTGCCAATATGACTCCACATCCTGTATAATGCCAGGGTAAGGATCCCCATCATACCGTACCACACACCAACTTCCAATCAGTCCCTCATGCAGGTCTATGATGGGTTGAGATGTGCTGTAAGTGTGCTTGAACTTGGTGATCCCAATGCAGTCTCCATGTTCTGTGCTCCCAGTATGTTGACTTTTTTGAGACCAAAACACTGGCAAGGATGGGGATCTGCACAAAAGCAGCTGAGAACTCGCCAAGAAATCTCCTCCGGTCTTGTAGAGACAATCTAAAAGAACAAAGTGCATTTGAATACTGTGGAGATATAAATTGAAAAATGTTAAAAGTGACATACCTGATGTATCTGCATGGTTCCTTTGATGGTCAGCAGGTCATCAGGAAGGAGACTATCCATCTCTTCAATTTCCCCCTCAGTGATGTACATTAACTTGACAGTTGATGGCTGGTTAAGCAGTTGTTCATACAATACTTTTCCAGTTGGAAGGTCAATACCCTTGGCCACAAGCGAGTCTGCTTGGCGCTTAACAGCCGCACCAATTCCATCAGCTGGGCCCTTCCCATGTCCGGCCTCCAGAAAATTCCAGGTCACCTTTTTGAATCCTAGCTCATATGGTACTTTGCTCAGGAAAAAAAAGTTCTTTTTGACCTATACTGAGTGGTTGGGCCATCACTTATGACATGCAGGGTGGTTGCAGCTGTGTTTTGTTGTTTGAGGTAGGGAAGCACTTTTTTGAGGTGAGCCCAGATTGCAGATGGGTCATGGCGCATTGAGGAACTAATGGTGCAAACAGACACAACACCATTCTTCGTGTGAGCCACACCAGTATGGAGGCTTACCTGCTGGTGGGAATCGCCAAAATGGACCGCTTGGATTTCATTGGAAAATTTGCACATGTAATTTTCTGCGAAGTCAATTTGTAGAACAATACTGTCTTCGTCAATCTTTTCTTTTAGTGCTCTCAAAGACAGATATTGGTGTTTTATGTTGTGAATGTGCTTTCCCATCTTTTTTTTCAGTTGGTCAGAAAAGTCATCCAAAAGTGTCTTCAAAGTCCCATATACTTTTTCCTTCGTTGTGTGGTGAACTTTAATCATTTCTTTGGAGCCGTCTTTTTCTTTTTTTCTCTGTCCTCCACAGAGCTTCTCCATTCAAACCACCAGGTTTGCTCCCCAGCATCGAAGGCAGAGGTTTGGAGTTCATGGTCTTTACAATCCAGACACTCCCTGTACATGCATTCTTTTGTCACATTTTTGCATGTAACTGAATACATGAGATCGGTGACTTTGGACGTTTTAATGACTTTGTGAAAGAACAGTTTGTTTGCCATGAACTGTATGTTTGAGTGTAGCTTACACAGACATGTGTCTCTGTCTTTGATCGTTGGTTTAACAATCCAAAAGGGTCGCTTTTTGCAAAACTCTGCATAGGAGAGTCTGACTTCGGGATTCTCGTGTCTAAACTTCAGGTGCAGTGTCTGCATAGAATCCACCAGGAAGCGCTTTTGCATTTTATTTTTCATCTTTGTAATTGTCTCTTTCTTTCCAGTAGTGGCCCTACTGTTATCGTCGCGTTCTAAAAACGTTGTTATCTTTTCCTTCACTTCTTGGCTGACTCTGTTTCGTTGTGTTTTGCGGGTGTATTTGAGTTTGTCGGCCCTTGTCATGTTTGTCCTGATTAGTTTTGTAGAGAATCCAAACTCCTTCTTGGCCATGGTGACCAGGCGGTATTTTTTTAAGATCTTGCCAGCCACAAGTTTGGAGATCAGTTGCCGAGCTTTACGATTGTCAACATTCTGATACTTTTTCTTATTTCTGACATAATGGTGTTATGGAATAGGAGTGTCTTCTTTAATTGCTTGCTTTCTTGCTGCATCTGTTGCTTTGTTTTCATTTTAGGTGACTCTAGGATCCCCAGGTTCTTCTTCAGTCGATTACTTCTTTTTTTGTATTTTTCAACTTTTCTGAGGGCATCCTCAAGCTTTTGTTTAATGTCATTAAGATCTCTGTACACCTTTTTTCTCCCTCTTTTCCTCTGTGGAGTTCTCTCTGGTGTAGGCTCACACAGCTGAGGTGTTTCAGGGATGTCTTCTGCATTAACACTCATGTTGTCTGGTGATGGTGGTGGTGTTGTATGTGCCATGAAACTATTCACTGCTGAGACCATTTTCCATTTCCTACGTCTGTTTCGTTGAGAAATTCGCCACTGTCTTCTCATTTTTCGTTGTTCTCTTTTCGGCATTTCTGTCACAGATTTAACAACACCTTGTTGCTTTTTCTTCAGGTATCTTTCTCTGTCCTTCTTGAGGGACTCTGCATATTTAAGTGGATCTGATTTTATTCTTTCTCTGTATGATCTTGACCTCTGTGCTGTGGTATTGCTTGCCATCTTAAAGAAAGAGCCAAGACATCATGTCAAACCTACTTATCTATTGTTCTCTTATTTACCAACAATATTGTAATATTGTTAAAACTGTTTTTGAATTTAGTATCAGTATTATAGCCCAAATAATTTGCTGTTTAGCACGAACAATGTCATTTCCACCACAACCTGTCTTTACCACCACAATGAACACCGTGGTGGAAATGACTGTGGTGGAAATGACATTTCCCCACTTTCCCTCTAAAATCTCATGCTATCTCTTCTCCTCCTCTCACAGTTCCACTCAGCCCTGTTGTTTTCCTGCAGTCCACCAGCCGCACAGACAACCTCTTCAGACCCAGCAGTAAGGTGCTACTGGGAGAGGTACGACACGGGGACTCTGGGAGGGCGGAAGGGCTAGCGTTGTCCTGGTAACCATATAGAGGGGACACAGACACATATCATTATGGATGCTGATGTCACTGTTGTCATAAAGTGCTTTACAGAAACCCAGCCCAGACCCCGACAGACCAAGCTGTATGCTAGACCAGACCAAGCTGTACCATCTGGTGTTCTGATCTGGAGAGACTCTTCTCTGCCTCGTCAGCATCAGGATGTTGTTGAGGCTCCCCAGAGGATCCATGATAGTCATGTCTCTCTCCTGTGTGAACGAGAACATCAAACAGATTGTAAACTTATGATCTTCTATTGCAATCATAGGGTCTTACAAGAGGCATTAATATATCTAAGCAGGGCCTAAAACGGCCACATTCAACATGATTTTATCAAATATTGTTTGTGATGCAAATGTAAAAGGGTCGTTCCACTAAATGGGTGCCTTTTGCGTCCCTTTGATATTTTAAGTAGAAATTATGCACCAATATTGAATTTTAAAAGCCTGTTATATTAGATGAGGTGCACTTTAATATAGACCACATGGAGAATTCATTAAATCCATACATTTAAAAGTCCCAAAAATGCATGAACCAATGGTGGATTGCCCCTTAAACAACTTATACAGTACTGAAGAACATATTAAAGTGTAGAACTAAAGTAGAATGCCCCTTTAAAACCACACATTAGCCTAGCTCAACAACTGCATAGTTTGTGCAAATGCTTTTAAGACAATAATCACTGGTGTTAACAGGACCTTCATTCTCCTCCTCCATTCCTTCCTCTTCCTCTTTCACTCCCAAAACGTCTTCCTCCTTCTCTTTTATTGTAATAGCCTCCTCTTCCTCTTTTACTCCAAAATATTCTTCCTCTCCTTTAAATGTAATATCCTCCTCTTCTTCTTCTTCTTTTACGATGATGTTCAGCCCCATAACTTCTTTCTCCGTATAGCTTAGTGAGCTCATGGTCGTGGATGTTAGCTAGCTAGTTAGTTAGCATTAGCAATTAGCCTAGTACAGTAACGTTATCAATTTAACAAATTAGCCAACTTCAATTGACAAGCAAATTAAGTTTTGTTAACTAGTAAATACGTAAACAGAATTATGTTTAAAATCACTGACATTAATATACACAAGATTGGTCTAAAGGTTTTATGTTCGCTAGCAAGCTACCGAGGTGGTTGAATCAGTAGTATTTTGTCGCTGTTGAAGAAGACTCCCGTCCACTAGATTATACGTCACGTAAGAAGCATCACCTGAAAGACTCACATCGCCATCTGCTGACTGGAGTAGGTAACACAGATTGGAAAAATCTCTATTACATCGTTTATTCTGGCAAACAATGTCATAAGAAGTCATTTAAAAACATTCAGATGCTATGCATAGGCTGAGAGACGAATAGGAGGAATATCCTCTGAAAGGTACACCCCTGTAGCTCAGTTGGTAGAGCATGGTGCTTGCAACGCTAGGGTTGTGGGTTCGTTTCCCACGGGGGGCCAGTATGAAAATGTATGCAATCACTAACTGTAAGTCGCTCTGGATAAGAACGTCTGCTAAATGACTAAAATGTAAAATGTATGTTCTCTCTTCTTACTGACAACACTTTCCTCCAGGGCTGACCTGCCCATTAGGCAGGATTAGGCGACAGATTGCAGATGGTTGCATATTCCGAGCTAAATCGACCAAGACGCATCGCAAAAAAATAAAAAATAACACCTCACATAATCCTGCCCAAAAACAATAAAACGTTTCTCACCCTTTTAACTGAGCAGCCACATGAAGCAGTGCCCCCGTTGCCAAAGGCAACGTGGACAGACAGGGCTCTACCTGTGTAGACCGCATGCCCCTTTGCCCTTCCAGTCTCTAAAGTGCCCTTTTGGGTGGTGTTACAATTTACATCATTTTTTGGTCGGATTTGTTCTTAACTCACTGCAAGTCGACGTTAAATCTGCCTAAGGGATTTGTATTTACCCCACTGTAAATAACGGAAAAGTGGTGCGTGCATATGTATTCACCCCCTTTGCTATGAAGCCCCTAAATAAGATCTGGTGCAACCAATTACCTTCAGAAGTCACATAATTAGATAAATAAAGTCCACCTGTGTGCAATCTAAGTGTCACATGATCTCAGTATATATACACCTTTTCTGAAAGGCCCCAGAGTCTGTAACACCAATAAGCAAGCGGCACCATGAAGACGAAGGAGCTCTCCAAACAGGTCAGGGACAAAGTTGTGGAGAAGTACAGATCAGGGTTGGGTTATAAAAAAATATCAAAAACTTTTAACATCCCACGGAGCACCATTAAATCCATTATTTAAAATTTTTAAAAATATGGCACCACAACAAACCTGACATGAGAGGGCCGCCCACCAAAACTCACGGACCAGGCAATGAGGGCATTAATCAGAAAGGCAACAAAGAGACCAAAGATAACCCTGAAGGAGCTGCAAAGCTCAACAGCGGAGATTGGAGTATCTGTCCATAGGACCACTTTAAGCCATACACTCCACAGAGCTGGGCTTTACGGAAGAGTGGCCAGCAAAAAGCCATTGCTTTAAAAAATAAATAAGCAAACACGTTTGGTGTTCGCCAAAAGGCATGTGGGAGACTCCCCAAACATATGGAAGAAGGTACTCTGGTCAGATGAGACTAAAATTGAGCTTTTGGGCCATCAAGGAAAACGCTACAGATAATCAAGTGCTATTTGCATGTGATGCATTTGCTCTATTGTTTACAGGATGATTTGTATTTTATAGAGCGTGGCTTTAAGGGAATAGTATGGTCACATCTAGATAAAAACGAATGTGAAAAATGAACAGAGAATGTGTATTAACACACTGCCTATTCATAGAAGCATGGACGGCGTGTTCAATAGGGCGATATGGGCGACGCACTGCCAAACGGGAAAAGGAAGGGATTTTTTTTCTAATCAATTATATCACGGCAACAGCAGTTATCAGTGTTCACGTCTGATCTGCCAGCCACTAAATGTCAAATCAGGCTAAAGTCGTGCTTCAAATGGCCCCGCCCGTTTTTTGGGCGATTTCAGTCAGGTTGAAAATCGCCCAGAAGTCTCTCATAGCCTGTCATGTAAAATCTATTTTTTTCACATTTCAAAGCTTTCAATACATTCTCTATGGGTGTCTGTGTGCATGCAATTACGCGCTTTCGTCATACGTGACGTAACGTTGAACGTAACTAAGACAATGGCGGCTACCAGCGTCTATGTTGCGACCTGCAGTGTGGCGTTATTTTATGTTTTTAATTTGTAGACTTAGTTTACAAACATTCTGCAAACATTCTGCTTTGGACTGATCTTCGGTTTTGGACTGATCTTGTTGATCGTGTACATACCCGCTACGAACGGACTAAATAATGAAAACGCTGCTGGCAGCGGAATCCCAATACAGCTGGGAGACTTGACTGGATGACAGAGTCCCGGACAGAGAGGTGGAGCCGGCCACCTTCACCCTGGTCAGAGCGGACCGCGATCCTGGTAAGAGAGCGACTCTGTACCCCGACATTGAACTGCTTTCTGTGTCATTGAACCTTACTATTGTTGATAAAACAAGTTTACTGGAGAACGGAGAAAAAGTAGAGACTTTTGGACAAGGTGGATAATTGTATAATATAAGGCAGTTTATTCAGAGGTAAAGATATCTGGAATCGCGTGCACGGACCCGTTCGTCAAACTCGTAGGGAGTTTATCAGAAGAGCCCCTAAACATTGTGTGCTGACATTTTATACAATAAAATGAAGTAGGTTGAATCTAGTAGTTCTGATCTTCTGATTGGTCCTGATGAGTTGGGCGATGTCACCTCCAGGCTAGTGTCACTGTTGCATTGGCTCTGAGTCGGGTTCTCTGTCTTCAGATGTTCAGCCTAAGAGAAGAGGATTTGTGTGTGTGTGTGTGTGTTTGTTATCAGTGTGTGTGTGTGTGTGTGTGTTTGTTATCAGTGATGATGTGTGTGTGTGTGTGTGTGTGTGTGTGTGTTTATCAGTGATGATGTGTGTGTGTGTGTGTGTGTGTGTGTGTGTGTGTGTGTGTGTGTGGGTGTGTGTGTGTGTGTCCTCAGGGCAAGAACTCGTGAGTTGGAAGAACTGAGAGACCTATGGCGTGGGTGTTATCCTTAGCCACCTGCTGACAAGGCTGACAAGATAGGACTCTTGTTCATTGTATTGAATACAAAGGCCCAACACAAAATGGGTCATGCACAAGATTTTAGTCAGACCAAGCTATAACATTATATATTTACTACGACAGTACATTCAACCAAAAGCTAATATAACAAAGGCATCAGAGATTATTTATAATCTGTCACAGAAACTGGAATCCATCTCCCCAGATCAGTCAATAAATGCTTCTGGTATTGACTTATATGCTGCCCTGTCTTCATGTTGTTGCTGGACATATCTTTTTTAAAATGTGTGTAGGTCACCTAAATCATCAGAAAAATTGCCCCTCCTGAGAATTTTTTCAGGAGCCGCCACTGC